>NC_057801.1:586420189-586431233 GCF_018294505.1 Triticum aestivum | reverse complement strand
GGGGGCTTAGCTGCAGCCCAAGCACTCGCCTAAGTTATAAAAATCCTACCGAGCGAAGAGCAACCCTCTCACTCGGGGGCTTAGCTGCAGTCCAAGCACTCGCCTAAGTTACAAAAATCCTACCGAGTGAAGAGCAAACCTCTCACTCGGAGGCTTAGCTGCAGCCCAGTGCTCGCCTAAGATGTAAAAATCCTACCGAGTGAAAAGCAAACCTCTCACTCGGGGGCTTAGCTGCAGCCCAGTGCTTGCCTAAGTTATAGAAATCCTACCGAGTGGTAAGCCGGGCTTCCACTCGGAGGCTTAGCCGCAGCCCAGTGCTCGCCTAAGTGGACTAAAGAATAAGTCGATTGCAGTAAAGGCGCCTTGCTTTGAACCTGCAAAAGACATTTCGAGCCAAAGGCAATCTTATCCAAGCACCAAATTCAAGTTTGAATCGATATCTAAAGGAACCGAAAGTGCTCAGGCGTTAAGCCTGTTAAGGTTTATCGGTTACAATTCCACTCGGCATACCGAGGCAAATTTAAAGCGTCAAGCCAGAAGAAGTTTTTTACCCCTCCTGTGGAGGGCTGGAAGGTGCAACGAATTCATCAAGGTCGATTCCGTCGGCGATCCGAGTGGCAGCTGCAAGGAAAGTTTCCATAAAGGACCTGAAGTCGTGTTTCTTGGTGTTGGCCACCCGAAGAGCCGCCAGCTTCTCTTCTCGCGCATCTTTACAGTGGACTCGGGCCAGACACAGAGCAACATCTGCACCACACCGAGCCGAGGACTTCTTCCATTCCTGCACTCGACCGGGGATCGTGTTCAAGCGGGCCATCAGCGACTCAAGGTCATTCTGAAGTGTCTCCTCAGGCCAGAGCGTCGAGTCGATGCGAGATGTGGCGGCCTTCAGCCTTGCGAGATAGTCCACGACAGCTGCAACACGGGACTCCAGTCGGAAAACTTCCATGGCAACTTCGTCATTCACCGGAGAATTGACGGGGTCGAGGTTTGGCTCCAGCCGGCTAGTTTCTTCTTCAAAGTTTTGACAAAATTCTGCAAGGGTGATCACTAAGTCAAAAGGATGGTCGAATGGAAAAATCACAATTGGGAATGTTTGCCAAGCATAGAGGTTTACCTTCAAGCATAAGAAACAGCTTCTTGGCAAGACCACTCAGGAAGGCCTCCAGATCAGTTTTCTTCCCAGTCAATTTGCTGACTTGGTCGGTCAGGGCAGCTTTATCAGTTTTCAGTCGACTTACCTCCTTGTTGGCGATCCCAAGAGCAGCTTTCAGATTGGTATTGTCTTGTTCAAGCTTGGTGACTGAAGCTAACTTCTCGTCAGCAAGCTTGATCTTCTCAGCTAGTTCGAGGTCTTTCTTCTGTTGGGCCTCCCTTACCTTACCTGCAAGTTGCAGCAAGGTCAGATTTGGAAACAAGCAAGGGGAAAAGCAGTCGTCAAGGTCTCACCAAACATACCTTCGGTCTCCTCCTTTGCCTTCGTCAGCTTCTCCTGAACCAGCTTCAAGCTCAGCTCGAGTTGAGTGTGTTTGTTTTCCAGCTCAGAGTAGCGAGCCACAAGATCACAGGAGTTCTGCGAAGAACCAATCGACTAAATGTCAAATATAATTCACTTCCGAGTGAAAAAGGAAAAAACACGTTTCTAAGACTACAGCCGAATACAAGCATTCGACCGTAGTCTCGGGGACTACACCCAGTGGGTGCACTCAGCGTGCCCCCACTAATTCTGTTGAAGACAAAGTCGACCAGTCGACCTCAAAAAAAAACGAGATGTATTCTTTAAGACTGTGATCAACTGCAAGCAGTCGACCAGTCTCGGGGACTACACCCAGTGGGTGCACTCAGCGTGCCCCCACCGGTTCGTGAAATCCAGTCGACATAGTCGACTGACAGAAAGATTGACATCATAAAGCCTAAGGCCGACTGCCAGCAGTCGACCTTAGCCTTGGGGACTACACCCAGCGGGTGCACTCAGCGTGCCCCCGCTAATACGGAGTTTAATCGACAACACCCAGTGGGTGACTACTATAAATTCCGGAAAGGAAAAGTTTTTTGCAGCATATCCAACAGAACAAACTGTGGTCGACTGACCTGAACATTGCTCTGGAGGGCAGAACTGGCGTCATAAGCTGCCTGGCTCGCGTCCCGGATGGTCTTCAACTGCTCCATCATGATTCCCGCCTGGCGTATGGCTTCCTTCGCCGCGCCAGCTTGGTCCTCTAGGACGTGGTGCGTCGTGAAGAGGGAGGGCTGCGGAGCACTCGTCAATGGATCTGCGAAGGACACTGTGTGTCGAGTGGCGTTCTCTTCCTCCGCAATCAGAATCTCAGGCGCCGTCACATCCTGGGGCACCTTACTGGCGGACGCTTTCCTACTCCTCCTGCGCTTCAATGGTTCTTCATCCTCATCATCATCAGGGAGATTGATAACAGTATTGGGTGGAGCTACGGAGAAGAATCAGGATCAGAGATCGCGAGTCAGTCGACTAAGAACGGCGTTAAGAATACAGTACCTGGGTTCGAAGTTGCTGCGTCCTCCATCTCGTGGTCATCAGCCCGGGCTGAGGTTTCAGAAGTAGCAGCACTGCAACTCCAAAGGATCAGTCGACTAACTTCAGCGTCGACCAGAGACAAAGTTCACACAAAATAAGAAGACTTAAGTAGCACGATTACCCTGATATGGTGGGGATGGACACCTTCATCTTCGGCAGGAGCTTGATCGGCTTCGACGAGGCCGCCCTGGGCTGCTTCGGTGCCTTTTCAGTCGGCACCGGAGAGGTGGTCCGAGGGCGCTTGGTCGACTGAACAACGGTCGCAACCCCCTTGCCACGTTCAGACGAAGGGTCGTGGACAAGCTTCGATCGCCTTTCTGAGCGCGGTGGTACGACCTCCTCCTCCTCTTCTTCCTCGGCCTCAACGTCATCGTCATCGCCGTCGTCATCATCATCGTCGTCGTCATCCTCTGCAACGTCCGAGTCCCATTCCTCCTCTTCCTGGCTCTCGCCCCCGCTCGCCTCGCCCTCCTCAGTCGGAGCTTGTGCCCCATTGGGCATCGAGTACAGCTCGGTGAGAGCCTAGCAGACATCAAGACAAGGATCAGTCGACCAGTCGGCAGGATAAACGGAAATGAATGCGACGAGAACACAGTGGAGAGCAGAGCAAGTGTACCTTGTTTGGATCGCTGTTGTGGTCGAGTGGAGGAATCCTTCTGGCTCCGCGTGGGTTATCCTTATTCCCGGTAACGGCTACCATCCATCTTTCCAGAGTGACATCGTCGACTGCTTCTGGATGGACTCTAGTCTCGTCTTCAGTCCCACAGTACAACCACATGCAGTGGCTCCGAAACTGAAGGGGCTGGATGCAACGCCTAAGGAAGACCTCCAGGAGATCCATGCCCGTCACTCCCTCCCGAACCAACTGCACCACGCGCTCCATCAACATCTTCACGTCAGCTTTCTCCTCCGGAATCAACTTCAGAGAGGAGGGCTTGTTCACTCGGTCCATGGTGAACTGAGGGAGTCCACTCGACTGCCCCGGCGTCGACTGGTCCTGGCAGTAGAACCAGGTCGACTGCCAGCCTCTGACCGACTCGGGAAAAGTCATGGGCGGGAAGGTGCTCTTATTCCTCACCTGGATCCCCAGACCCCCACACATTTGGACGACTCGGGTTCTCTCATCACCTGGACTCGCCTTCTTCACGGTCTGAGAGCGACACGTGAATATATGTTTGAACAAACCCCAGTGCGGTCGACAACCCAGGAAACCCTCACACATGGACACAAATGCGGCAAGATAGGCGATGGAATTTGGGGTAAAGTGGTGGAGCTGCGCTCCAAAGAAGTTCAAGAAGCCACGGAAGAAAATACTCGGCGGCAAAGAAAATCCCCGATCAACATGGGTGGCCAAGAGCACACACTCACCCTCTTCTGGCTGGGGCTGCCACTCCTTCCCTGGAAGCCTCGCAGCTCCATGAGGGATCAAGCCCTCGTTGGCTATGTCGAGGAGGTCCTTTTCTGTAATGGTCGACTGGATCCAGTCTCCTTGGACCCAGCCCTTCGGCAGGCGGGTTCTGGATGAAGACCCGCCGCGGCTGGTAGATCTTCCCTTCGCCTTCTCCGACGCTGACGCCTTCTTCGCACGCTCCTGCGCCACCGTCTTCTCCTTGGCCATGGTTGCCGGCGAGGTGCGCGTGGGGAAGTTGTGCGTGGGCGAGAGCGAGCGCGCTGGACGGGGGCGAAGGGAGCAGAGAGAGAGAGAGAATGCTGAGGCACAGTACTAAAATCCTCGCCGGGCGCATTTATAAGGTCCCTTCCGAGTGGATGACATGTGGGCCCGGTCGATCTAATCATATCCAGGACAGTTATGCAGACGGGATACGTGGCGGAAAAAGCGGCGCGGAGATCGAGGCGTCTATGTCCCGTCCCATCCGAACGCCGCGGTCCGCTCCGCTTCGCGCGCGTCCCCAAATTTCGCATCCCGCGGAATCCGCGAACAGCAGATCAGTCTGTCAGACTCGGGGTTTCCTGCGATCCGTTGCTCGGAGATCGTCGAAGCTCGAAAGATCACTCGACGCAAGAAGAGAATGGATCGAGTCGACTGAAGACAAGTTGCTCACTGTCGACGAAGAGGTTCTTCAGTTCAGAACAACGCACGACCAGAGCGCAAAGGTTAATCGGAAACGACATCAACTCCTTCCTCACTCGAAGCCTCAATCCATTCGGGGGCTAATGATGGGGTCATGTACCTAGGGTAGGGTCATGGACCTGATCTAAGTACCTTACCCAAGGACACCCTTAGAAGAGGTCGCCTTCCAGTCGACCAATGAAGGGCTCACTCGACTGACTGAAGGACTCGACCACGAAGACTCACTCGACCACCAGGAGGTCAAGAGGCACTCTGCACTGCAACGGCCTGTAATTAAGTAGGCTTTATGATAGTAAAGACACTTTATGTGGGGCGTTACCAGTAACGCCCCAGACTTAACTCACCTTAAACCCTCTCCTGCGTGGGCTGGCTGGGGTCCTGGCGCACTCTATATAAGCCACCCCCCTCCACAGGCAGAGGGGTTCGGCATCTTGTAACTCATATACTCATAATCCACTCGACCGCCTCCGGGCTCCGAGACGTAGGGCTATTACTTCCTCCGAGAAGGGCCTGAACTCGTACATCCTTTGTGTTTACAACCTCTCCATAGCTAGGACCTTGCCTCTCCATACCTACCCCCCACTCTACTGTCAGGCTTAGAACCACGACATACATACCTTGATAAATTTTTGAAATAGTTCAAAATGGAACAGTCAAAGAAGGAGTTCTTGCCTGTGTTGCAAGGTGTGAAGTTGAGTAAGACTCAAGACCCGACCATGGCAGAAAATAGAAAGAGAATGAAAAGTCATTCCCTATGCCTCAGTCATAGGTTCTATAAAGTATTCTATGTTGTGAACCAGACCTATTGTATACCTTGCTCTGAGTTTGACAAAGGAATACAATTTTGATCTAAGAGTAGATCACTGGACAGCGGTCAAGAATATCCTTAGTGAGGACTAAGGAGATGTTTCTCGATTATGGAGGTGATAAAAGAGCCCGTCGTAAAAGTTACAACGATGCAAGCTTTTACACCAATCCAGATGACTCTAAGTCTCAATCTGGATACATATTTAAAGTGGGAGCAATTAGCTGGAGTAGCTCCATGCAGAGCATTGTGGACATAGAATATTTTGCAAAATACATACGGCTCTGAATATGACAGATCCGTTGACTAAACTTCTCTCACAAGCAAAACATGACCATACCTTAGTACTCTTTGGGTGTTAATCACATAGCGATGTGAACTAGATTATTGACTCTAGTAAACCCTTTGGGTGTTGATCACATGATGATGTGAACTATGGGTATTAATCACATGCAGATGTGAATATTGGTGTTAAATCACATGGCGATGTGAACTAGATTATTGACTCTAGTGCAAGTGGAAGACTGAAGGAAATATGCCCTAGAGGCAATAATAAAGTTATTATTTATTTCCTTATTTCATGATAAATGTTTATTATTCATGCTAGAATTGTATTAACCGGAAACATGATACATGTGTGAATGCATAGACAAACATATAGTCACTAGTATGCCTCTACTTGACTAGCTCATTAATCAAAGATGGTTATGTTTCCTAACCATAGACATGTGTTGTCATTTGATTAATGGGATCACATCATTAGGAGAATGATGTGATTGACATGACCCATTCTGTTAGCCTAGCACTTGATCGTTTAGTATGTTGCTATTGCTTTCTTCATGACTTATACATGTTCCTATAACTATGAGATTATGCAACTCCCGTTTACCGGAGGAACACTTTGGGTGCTACCAAACGTCACAACGTAACTGGGTGATTATAAAGGAGTACTACAGGTGTCTCCAAAGGTACATGTTGGGTTGGCGTATTTCGAGATTAGGTTTTGTCACTCCGATTGTCAGAGAGGTATCTCTGGGCCCTCTCGGTAATGCACATCACTATAAGCCTTGCAAGCAATGTGACTAATGATTTAGTTGCGGAATGATGCATTATGTAATGAGTAAAGAGACTTGCCGGTAACGAGATTGAACTAGGTATTGGATACCGACGATCGAATCTCGGGCAAGTAACATACCGATGACAAAGGGAACAACGTATGTTGTTATGCGGTTTGACCGATAAAGATCTTCGTAGAATATGTAGGAGCCAATATGAGCATCCAGGTTCCGCTATTGGTTATTGACCGAGAATAGTTCTAGGTCATGTCTACATAGTTCTCGAACCCGTAGGGTCCGCACGCTTAACGTTACGATGACAGTTTTATTATGAGTTTATAAGTTTTGATGTACCGAAGTTTGTTCGGAGTCCCGGATGTGATCACGGACATGACGAGGAGTCTCGAAATGGTCGAGACATAAAGATTGATATATTGGACGACTATATTCGGACACCAGAAGTGTTCCGGGTGTTTTCGGAGAAAACCGGAGTGCCGGAGGGTTACCGAAACCCCCCCGGGAGAAGTAATGGGCCTTATGGGCCTTAGTGGAGAGAGAGAGAGGGGCAGCCAGCATGGGCCGCGCGCCCCCTCCCCCTTTGGTCCGAATTGGACTAGGAGAGGGGGGGCGGCGCCCCCCTCTTTCCATCTCCCTCTCCTCCTTCCTTTCCCCCTCCTAGTAGGAGTAGGAAAGAGGGAGTCCTACTCCTTCTAGGAG
Source organism: Triticum aestivum (assembly GCF_018294505.1). NCBI lineage: Eukaryota > Viridiplantae > Streptophyta > Magnoliopsida > Poales > Poaceae > Triticum > Triticum aestivum. The sequence goes on along the minus strand of NC_057801.1, from coordinate 586,424,016 downwards.
GAGGACTCCTCCTCCTTGGCGCGCCCACAAGGGCCGGCCGGCCTCCCCCTTGCTCCTTTATATACGGGGGCAGGGGGCACCCTAGGACACACAAGTTGATCTACGGATCGTTCCTTAGCCGTGTGCGGTGCCCCCTCCACCATATTCCACCTCGGTCATATCGTCGCGGAGTTTAGGCGAAGCCCTGCGCCGTAGAGCATCATCATCGTCACCACGCCGTCGTGCTGACGAAACTCATCCCCAACACTTTGCTGGATCGGAGTCCGGGGATCGTCATCGAGCTGAACGTGTGCTGAACTCGGAGGTGCCGTACGTTCGGTACTTGGATCGGTCGGATCGTGAAGACGTACGACTACATCAACCGCGTTGTCATAACGCTTCCGCTTACGGTCTACGAGGGTACGTGGACAACACTCTCCCCTCTCGTTGCTATGCCATCACCATGATCTTGCGTGTACGTAGGAATTTTTTTGAAATTACTACGTTCCCCAACAGTATCAGGCTGGCGCCGGTTGCGGATGTGGTAGGATTGCACAGGCCACGGGGTAGTCACTCGGATGTGTGGCCTTAAAAGGCGCTGCTACCAATGCGTGGTATTGTGCTCTCCATTCGCCTCCTTCCTCTCTGCTTCTCCACCTCATCTCCCCCAGCGCCACGCCCTTCAACCAACTCCTCTCGAGCTCCACATCAATGGCAAAGTACAAGACTGCGGCTCTGGATCGCGCAAAGAAGACGAGGCTAAGGGCAAGAAGGCGGCGAAGGGGTCGACTCGTGGTCCGCTCTACCGCTGTGACGCCCCCGATTCAATCGTACACTAATCATACACGCAAATGTGTATGATCAAAATCAGGGACTCACTGGAAGATATCACAACACAACTCTAGACACAAATAAAATAATACAAGCTTTATATTACAAGCCAGGTGCCTCGAGGGCTCGAATACATAGCTCGATACACAAGAGTCAGCGGAAGCAACAATATCTGAGAACAGACATAAATTAAACAAGGATGCCTTAAGAAGGCTAGCACAAAAGCAACACGATCGAAGAGGCAAGGCCTCCTGCCCAGGACCTCCTAACTACCCCTGGTCTTCCGTGGCCTCCATGTAGTAGTATCCGTCGATGGTAGCATCTGGCTCCAAGGATCCACCATCTGGTTGCATCAACCGGAAAGAAGAGAGAAGGGGGAAAAGGGGTAGCAAAGCAACCGTGAGTACTCATCCAAAGTACTCGCGAGCATCAGATCTATACTAAGTATGCATTGGTATCAAATGGAAGGTTTGTAACTGTGGACTGAACTGCAGAATGCCAGAATAGAGGGGGAAGGCCTAGCCTATCAAAGACTAGCATCTTCAAGCAGCTCCAAGCATCTTGCAACATGTAAAAGAGTAAAGAATAGCAGTTTATAATTATCAAACATGTTGTAACATTAATGCCCAGAGGTCCTTCCTCGACTCCCTGCGAGGAAGCAATCCCGAAGCTACATATCTCATGTATCCATTTGTAGTTGTATAAGATCAGGATATAAGTCTGAACGTCCATTACCGTGGACACGACTATTAGTAGATAATCTTCCCTGCAGGGGTGCACCATGTTTTCCAACACGCTTGATTACTCTGGCCAGACACACTTTCCTGGGTCAATGCCCGGCCTCGGGAGATCAACACGTCACAGCCCTACCTAGGCTCAGCAGAGAGGTCCCCGTTGGTCTACCTCCTAAGCACTCCGGGGTCTGGGCCCATCGCCCGTTGCACTCCGGGTCATTGCGAGCAGGGCAGACCAGGCTCCACCACTACAAGATGGTGCCGGCCCAGCCGTGCCGCACTGCTGAACTGGACGTCGGAGAAAGCTTCGTCTGATACCACGACGCCGAGGCCCATAACTATTATCATGTGGTGGTTGGTGCGTAAAGGCCAAAGGCCAACTCAGAACAAATACCCAAACCATAGTGTATTATTAGCTTGCAGAGACGAGCAGAGACTCAGGATCGAAAGTGACCCCGTCGCCCCGTCTCGTGGGCTTACGACAAGGGCCTAGAATGCCCGGCCGTGCCACGTAATTATCTTGCGGGTGCTCTCCGGGCCCGCCCGACTTTCATCAAGGTCTCAAGTAAAGTCAAGGTAACCGTGTGTCCAAACATCAAGGGGAAAACCCGAGGAATCACCCCCGATGGATTCCACTCGATGAAATCATCAAGGTGAACGTAAGAGGAACCACCCCCGAGGTTCACACTTGAGGTGTTGCACGACAGAGCTGTATTAGGAATGGTGAAGGAGGAACCACCCTCGATGACCACGATCAAATGGCTACACTACAGAGATCTCATCAGGAGTGATGTATGAGGTTCCACCCTCGACACTCGATAGTAACTCTGCAGAGTCGAGCAACAAAAAGGGGCGTGATGTGATGTGAGGTGTCAGGCTTTGGTCGTCGATCATGTTGATCGAGGTGTCAAGCAGGGGCAACAAGGACAAGTGGGGGTCACTGATGGATCACTAGCCAACCTATATTAAGCAGTTTAGGATAAACAGGTAGGTAACAATAAGCAGGTACAAAAGCAGGCTATGCATCAGAATAGGAGCAATCAAATACAGTAGCAAAATCTAATGCAAGCATGAGATAATGGAATGGGCGATATCGGGATGATTAAAGGGGGGCTTGCCTGGTTGCTCAGGCGAGAAGGAGGGGTCGTCGTCGACGTAGTCGATCACAATGGCATCGACAGCCGTCACAGCGTCTACCAAAGAGAAGAAGAGGGAGAAAACAGTAAATACATAGCAAGCAAGAGCATAACAGGACAACAGGCAGAGCTAGACGTGGTCTACACGGTGCTAGGCGACACTAGCGAAGGGGGAAAACATCCGGGAAAGTTTTCCCGGTTCCGGACGTCTGTCAGACAGATGAACCGGAGGGGAAAAGTTTGACATTTGCTATGCTAGGGACGTGTGGCGGACGAACGGACCGCGTATTCGGATTCGTCTCGTCGTTCTGAGCAACTTTCATGTAGAGAACTTTTTCATCCGAGTTACGGATTATTTTAAATTAATTTTCAAAGTTTTAAAAGTTTTTCTAATATTAATATTATTATTTAAAATTAATGCAGGAAAAAGAATGTGACGTCAGAATGATGTCAAGGGTGATGTCAGCAGTCAACAGGACGTTGACTGGTCAAATTTGACATGGGGGACCCGCCTGTCATAGACAGTGGGCTTAAACAGAGTTAACACTAATCTAAATCTACTTAATTAAACTACTAGGCCTACATGTCACTGTGTAATTAGGCTAATCTAATTAACTTAATCAAATTAATTGATTAACAGGGGTGGGCCCTATATGTCAGCGACTGGGGCTGCCCAGTCTGCGTTGACTTCGGTCAATGGGGCCAGCCCGGACCCCTGGGGCCACGGGTCATTGACCCAGGGTGGCCCCGCCGTGGCCACGACGGCAGGCCGCGCCGGAGTTTCTCCGGTGAGCCAAAACAGCGGCAGTGCACCTCGGGCCTCGTCGGAATCCATCCTCCGGCGGCCAATTAAGCGGGGGAGAGTATCTACGGCACCGGGGCGACGTCGCTTGTCGTTTGGTGTCGGCCGTGCATGCCGAAAGTGTCCGAAGATGGCCGGAGCTACGACGCAGGCGGCGGCAGAGCTCGAGTGAGGTCGAGTAGGTGGCTAGGGGGCTCGGGAGGATGCGGGGGTGTTCTTGTCGGGCCCTTGGGAGCACCAGGAGCCCGATGCGCTGCCATGGAAGGAGCGCGGTGGCCTGAGCGCGCGTCTGCAACGAGCTCACCAGCGGCGAGCTCGGCTATGGCGGGGGGAGGGGGTCTAACT
>NC_057801.1:586386783-586419819 GCF_018294505.1 Triticum aestivum | reverse complement strand
GCGAGGGCAGAGAGAGGGGGGAATAGGAGGTGAGCTCACGGCGTTGCAGAGGAGGCCCGGGGATGACTCGAGGTTCTCGGGGCGGCGTGGATCGACGGTGAGCTCCGGTGCGTCCGACGGTGGAGCGAGCGCTGCCGTGCTCCCCGGCTCCAGGCGCTTGGCGTAGACGGTGAAGAAGACGCCCGCGAGGCGAATGGACAGGGAGGCGAGACGCGGGGATGACGGTAGGCGCGGCTACGCCGGAGCCATGGCGATGGTGGCGCTCGACGGCGGATCTGGGGAAGGAAGGGAAGAGCGTGGGGGTGCAGGAGAGGAGCGAGGGGGGCGAGCAAGCAGATCTGGGGAGGTAGCTAGGGTTCCAGGGAAGAGGGGCGGCCTTATCCCCTCACCGACGACGTGGCGGCGTAGAGGGGCGAGCGGGTTCGACGGCGACCGCGGGTGCGAGTCGGTCGAACAGGGTAGAAAGAAGTCCATATAACCCCCTGAGGTTTCATGAAACGGACAATTTACCCCCCCGAAGTCTAAAACCGGGTAAATAACCCCCTGATCTTTCTCAAACCAGGTGAATCACCCCCTCACACCTACTAGACTGGTTTTCCAAGCGGTTTTGGTGGTTGGGCAGATTGCAGGTGCCAGGTCGGCACGGTTCCTGTCCTCCTCCGATCCTTCTGCCATCACGCGTCGCGCCCAAACCACTCGTCGACCTCGTGGTAGCACCAACGAGCAGCCAGCCACGAAGGAGCCAAGCCCAGCATGGTACATGAAGTACCTTGTGTCGCATGATGTACTACTGTTGCGCCCACTCTGCGTGACCCCTCGCCTTCGTACTCTCCTTGAACCCCGGCGGGATGGCTTCTCGAGCTCCGTCCTCTGTAAAATAATTGGTGCGTCAACCGGATGGCAAATTGGCAAGGCTCCCGGCGCATCAGCTCCTAAAGCAAGCACACGCGACTGCACCGTCATCGCCTTAGTCGCCTCTGCAGGCCTCGCCGGACGCATTCGCTTCGTCCTCAAGTCGACAATAGCTCGCACCTGCACCACATACCGAGCTCGCGCCCATGCCACCCGCGGCTGGGGGGCTGCCGCCGGCAGCTGACGACGTCCATCATTAGAGCTAATCACGATTAGAATAGTCATGTCCAACTTGTACATGGTGGCACGTACTTCTTGTGTGTACGTGTGTGCTCCAGGAGAGAATCGATTCAACAGCAGTATATATGTACTTGTGTATTTTCTCCGGCGGAGCTTGAGTTCATGTGCCATCGGGACCTCGTGCCTACCTCCTCAAGTGCACGCGGCTCGCCAGCTCCTCGTCGCTTCAAGCGCTCATGTCCTGCTCGTCACCGTCATAGACGACCTCCACTGTCCAACTGTACCAGCCATTGGTCACGCGGGACGTAGCAGGAGCGCTATGGCGCAGACGGCCATAAGGATCCATCAGACCTTGGGCACATGCACTAGGCCGGAGAGCAGGTTCAACGACGTTGGCCTGCCTGGTCGAGGGGGATGCCTTTCGATGCAAGACGCTGCTGGCTTCGTGCGGGCTGTAGGACCTGGAGCTGGGAAGGCTCACCGCCAAGAAGATCACAAAGTTAGAAGTGTGGGACACGGCGAGAATGGCGATGGTGCACACGAGCTCGCATGCTCCTGGTACATGGACCAATGGTATGACGTGCATGTGGAGCCAGCATTAAATAACTGTGGAAAAATGGGGGAGTTTGGACAGCGTAGATATTTCGTATACGGGGCTTGGCCGCACGCAGGGATACGGCGCCATGCGTTACGGTGACGGTGACTGGCGAACCGTTCCGTTGGGACGGGATGGTCTCCGTCAAAACGCACTTACGTCCACGCAAAAAGGTATGCATGCAATCTGGGCATTGGTAGTTTGTGCGATGAAAGGTACGAATCGACGTAGAACAGCCGTGGTGCTTTGCAGTCATGTTTTTTTTTATCTGAAAACGAAAAGTAAGAAAAATAATATGTTTTCCTTCAAATAAAAGAAATTGTTAGTGCATTTAAAAAATGTTCAGTATGTTTTTTTAGAAATGTTTCACGTGTATTAAAAAATTGTCAACATGTTTTCAAAAATTGTTGCCCTGCAGTAAAAAGAATTGACAAGTTGTATTTTGACCAGTTGTCAATTTCTTTGAATACCGGAGGTAAACTCAACACCCCATTATTCTGTATTTGAATTATTCATTGTGTTTTTATTATTGAGTACATTGAAGAGGTATTTTTTAAAATATATGTGGATATGAAAATAAGAAATGTAAGAAAAACTATGTATCTTCATTGACGATCAAAAGCACGCACAATTATTGTGTACCTTATTATATTTTAAAAATATAAAACTATTAAAAATAACATCGTGTATTAAAAATGGTCACCGTGTTTATAAAAATGTAATAATAATTTTACACAATCATTGTTGAATACATGTTGAACATTTTCGAGAAAACATGGTGATCATTTGTCAACTTTTTGAATGCATGACGAACATTTCATTAAAACACGCTGCAATCTTTTAATACTTGTGAAACACCAAATAACATGATGAACATTATTCAAATGCACTACCACTTTCTTTTAAGTTTTCATGGCAAATGTCTTTGCAAAAGGGAGCAAGAAACGTGCATCCACCTATTCGTCAAGTGCCGCTTCTGCATTAGGCTCTGGCCATCGGTCATTGACAAGTTTGGTCTTGCGCACATTGACACATCCGGTTGGCACCTTGAGGACTCCCTCATGCGTTAGTGGGATAGACGAACTGACTTGTGAAACCCCGATAGACGAGCGATGGCCTCCCTCACCATGCTTGTCTCTTGGACTCTTTGAAATGAGAGAAACTTCCGGGTGTTTCAACACAAGTATATGCCGCCTCCTATCTTCTCCAATATATCATACTCGAGGCCAACCTTTGAGTTACGGTGGGCGCTAAGAAGCTAGGGTGTATTGTTGTACGAGAGTAATTGTCATGCCGTCTTTGCACAGTCACTTGTAAACAGTCAAACTCTTTCTCCTCTTATTTAAAGGATAAGGCAAATCTTTTGCCTCCATTTAAAAAAATGTTTCTTCACATTTGTGTTTCAAATGGGAAAAGGAAAAAAATTAAATAAAAAATAAACGTGAGCATTGATTTTTTTTTAAAAGAAACCAGTAGAAAACACATGTTAGAATAATTGCTGAAAGCCAACTAAAAGAAGTCCCACAAAGTTGCATAGAAGCATGATATTAGATGTCTATGTATCATAAGGGTAATCATCCATGGGTGGTTCTAGGAGATTTTAATGAGATTTTATATTCCTCGGAGAAAGAGGGGGGCAATGCCAGACCAAATGGAATGATGAAGGATTTTCGTGATTGTCTAGCAGAATGTGGCTTGGCTGATATGGGGTTCATAGGAGACCCATTTACATGGAGGAGAGGTGAGATTAGGAAACGTCTTGACCGTGCAGTATGTAATGTACAATGGGCGCATAAATTTCCTTGGGCGGCTGTGATTAATGAAAACCATGTACATTCTGACCACCGGCCGTTAGTTTTGGATATGGATTATTTTGACGGTAATATGTTTAGGCCGCTCAATAGGGGTATTAAAAAAATTTGAAGCCAGATGGCTTAAAGAAGAAACTGTTAGTGAAATTGTCAAGACATCGTGGGAGAAGGCAAAGCTGGCTGGTATTGGCCCGACGCTCGCAGACAGGACCCGAGCAGTACACGTCGATCTACATTCCTGGGACCGTGAGATCTTGAAGGGACCGAAACGGAGAATTAATAAATTAAAAAAAGAGTTAGAGAAATTGAAACGTGGCCCTATGAATATAGATTCCCTTTCTAGGCAGAAAGAAATTGTAGTTCTCATTGAGAATCTGTTGGATCAGGAATAGATTTTTTGGTTACAAAGAGGTAGAGAAAATTGGTTGATGCACGGAGACCGAAATACTTCCTTCTTCCAGAATGCAGCTACTGCTAGGAAAAAGAGAAATAATATCAAAAAACTTCTCGATGATACTGGGGTCTGGCGACAAGATACGGAATTGAAGGATCATATCACAGAATATTTTAAAAAGCTTTCTACCTCAGAGATCGAGCAACCTAATCAGGATGTGTTATCACTGGTAAAGAGGAGAGTATCTACTGAGATGAACAATGCCCTCCTTTCTCCGTATACGGCTGATGATGTTCGTAAAGCCTTGTTCGACATTGGGGATTTGAAAGCCCCAGGACCCGATGGGCTCCATGCTATTTTCTATAAAAGGTTTTGGCTAATGTTAGGAGATGATCTGATCGAGGAGGTTTTGAAAGCAGTAAACACTTGCACTATCCCATCTGGCTGGAATGATACTGCGATTGTGATGATACCAAAAGTCAATTCTTCGGAGAAGGTAACCCAGTTTAGACCAATTAGTCTGTGCAATGTGGTGTATAAAATTATTGCAAAAATGATTGCCTCTCACCTAAAGGTGTTCCTACCAGATATTATTAGCCCAACTCAAAGCGCATTCGTTCCTGGAAGACTTATTACGGACAACATATTGGTGGCATACGAATGCTTCCACACCATCGAGAAAAAGAGAGTAGGCAAAGAAGGATTATGTGCGATAAAATTGAATATGCATAAAGCTTATGACCGGGTTGAATGGCCTTTTCTCAAGGAGATTATGCTCAAACTTGGATTTTGTGAGGTGTGGGTAAATTTTATTATGGAGTGTGTTTCTACTGTTGAATATCGTATTCGGTTTAATGCGGAGGAGAGTGAAAGCTTTAAACCTACTAGGGGTCTGAGGCAAGGAGACCCGCTGTCTCCTTACCTGTTCCTGTTATGCACGGAGGGTCTCACAGCTTTACTAACGCATGCAGAAGAAAATGAGAATATTTCAGGAGTAAAGGTTTGCAGAGATGCCCCTTCTGTCACGAACCTTCTTTTTGCTGATGGCTCTTTAATCCTTATGAAAGCAAATTTGCAAAGTGCGGAAACATTAAAATCAGTCCTAGATTCGTATTGCGTAGCTTCAGGGCAGATGGTCAGTGTTGACAAATCCAACATTTTTTTTGGCCCTAATACGGGAGTGGACACTAGAGAACAAATGTGTACAATTCTCAATATAATGACTGAGGCCTTGAATGACAAATATTTAGGACTGCCGGCCAATGTGGGTTTAGATAAAACCGATTGTTTCCAATACTTAATTGATCGTATTGTTTAGAGAATTAATGGCTGGAAGGAAAAACTTCTATCGGCTGGAGGAAAGGAGATCTTACTTAAAGCGGTTGTTCAAGCTATTCCCACCTATGCAATGTCGGTCTTTAAAATTCTTAAAAAAAATTGCAAAGGAATTATTGACGCGATGGCGCATTTCTGGTGGGGAGATGAGGAAAACCAAAGGAGGATGCATTGGATGGATTGGTGGAAAATGTGTGTACCCAAGAACCAAGGAGGAATGGGTTTTTGGGATATCCATTGTTTCAATTTGGCTATGCTGGCTAAACAGGCTTGGCGTCTTCTCGAGAATTCGGATTCTCTATGTGCTACTATTTTGAGAGTCAAATACTATCCTGACGGTGACTTGTTGAACACTGACCTGAAGAAGGGATCTTCCTTCACCTGGCAAAGTATTATGGCGGGTGTGAGCTCCCTGAAGCGTAGTCATATTTGGCGAGTGGGAAACGGGCAGAATATTGACATTTGGGAGGACGCATGGATTCCAAATTGTGCAAACCGTAAAATTGTTACCCCTAAGGGAGGCCAGTTGTTACGGAAGGTAGCAGATTTGATTGATCCAATCCTAAATAGTTGGGATGAAGATCTTCTCACACAGACTCTATGGCCTATTGATGTTCAGCGAGTGCTTACGATCCCGATATCGCAACATGATATGCCAGATTTCATAGCTTGGAATTTCACAAAAAATGGGACTTTTTCAGTTCGGTCTTCTTATTTTGTGGAATGGGACCACCAATATGGGAACAAGTTACGACATACCAATGGGATGGGACGTACCACGGTCAATCCTATTTGGGCGAGGATTTGGAAGCTTGCTTGTCCAGCAAAGGTTAAAATATTTATTTGGCGTACACTTCACAACACTATTCCGTGTAGTGTTAACTTAGCTAATAGACATGTGAAAGTCTCGCCTAAGTGTCCTGCCTGCTCATCTGGGCCAGAAGACACAAAACACTTGTTGTTTCTATGTGACAGAGCAAAAGAAGTCTGGAGAAGACTAGGGATGGACGATATTATCGACAGAGCTTGTAAAATAGACTATGCGGGTGAGGCAATCTTGGAATATTTACTTTCATTACCAGATCAGGAACTATGTATTATGGGCACTCGTAATGTGCGTGACATGATTGCCATATCAGCCTGGTACTTGTGGTGGGAAAGGCTCAAATTGGTACACAATGAGACTACTCAGAATGCACAACAGATATCCATGGGGATACGCGCTCTCGCTGCCAATTTTGTTAATGCCTCCTCGTCGAAGGCTTCCATTAAAAGAGGAGGATGGTCTAATCCCCCGACGGGATTTGTTAAACTTAATGTTGATGCTTCTTTTGATCACGACCTTCTCAGGGGTACGATCGGGGCTGTCTTAAGAGATGACAAAGGTAGGTTCATCGGTGGGGGAAATGATAAGATTGACTGATGTGCAGATGTGTTGATGGCTGAAGCTTTGGCGTTAAAATTTGGCCTGTCGCTTGCGCAAAGGATGACTTGTAATCGCATAATTATTAACTCGGATAATATGGAGGTGATCGAGACCATGAACGAAGGAGGACGATCGTCGGGGGCAGCAGCTGCAATTTTTGATGACTGTTTTCACTTAGCTTGTGATTTTCCTATTTCTAGATTCGAGCATTGTAATAGAGAAGCAAAAAAATTTCTCATGAACTTGCCAAGTTGGCTAGATTTTCTTTCATTTCTGATTGGTTTGAGGAACCACATAATGCAATTGTACCAATCCTCATAAACGATGTAATGATTATTTCAAATGAATAAAGCTCGAACTTTCTTTCAAAAAAAAAGATGTCTAGTTCTTATAATTAACAACAAAGCAAAGGTTGGTCTGTCATTTTATATTATATTATTTTGTTAGCCCGTTCGTGATGCGTAACAAGCGACCGGTAGGTCTGGTGTCACGGACAAACCTACTAGCATGACCATAACCTGTACCATTCCCCAGCGTCATGTACCAATGGTACGCTTCAGCGCCAACCTCGGCGAAATTTTCGACACCTGTACATATGGGCCCTGTCGCTACATTTTGTTTCCCAAATACTTCAGCCAGTAGCCCAGCTATACCAGCCGCTATACCTGGTCCGGCCCGCATCCCCACGTGAAGCAGTGGCTACTGATTCCGTGAGCACGCGCGCTCGTCCTCTCCTATGAATTTCCGGGGACTCGGCGAGCTACATGTTGATGTCCTGTGCCGTGAGTGGTACGAGACTGGTTCGTGCTCCGAGTAGTATGGTCGAAGCTAGGTGCATGTTGGGAACGAGGAGCGCCTCACCACGTCATCAAAACCACCTACAAAACCGCTCTAACCAGGGTTAGGGGGTGATTAACATGGTTTGGAAAAGATCAGGGGGTTATTTACCCGGTTTTAGACTTCAGGGGGTAAATTGGCCGGTTCGTGAAACCCTGGGGGATTATGTGGACTTCTTTCAACAGGGTAAGGGGGCGACCGGGGAGGAGGAGTGGGCCGTCCAACTCGGGTGGGCTAGGCCCGGGGGGGGGGGCTTTTTCTTTCTTTTAGTATAGCTTTTTCCCTTTTTTTTTAATTTAGTGCCTCTGTTTTCTTCTATTTTAGGGCACTAAGCCACTTCATAAAAAGTTGGTCCACCACCAATATTAACAAACGATTATTTGCAACAACTCAAACATTTTAGTTCTCATGTTTGGCAAATTTGAATTTTGACTTTAAATTTTGAGTTTGAATAAGAACAATGATTTGGATCAAGTGAGATTAGCAACAGTAATGTGACGACATGGCACCATTAACAGGGGTTTACTGTAGCTTAATTATTCGGGTGTCACAATCGCCTGGTTAGATCCAGGGGGATTGGATCCCCTCCACTGTCACGTAGGAGGATCAGGTGAATCTTGCCACCGACGGCCTGATTGCGGAGGGATCTTGGAGGTTGCCAGAGGGGGAGATCGAGCCTGTGCCACGCGAGGGCGAACACGTTCTCCTCACAACACACGGCGATCAAGGTTTCTCTCTGCCTCCTCACCCGTTCTTCCGAGGTTTCTTGAACTTCTTTGGCACTCAGATCCATCATTTTCCTTCCAACACCATCTCTTATCTTCCTGCATACGTTTCGATGTGTGGGAATTTCTTGGGGTGTGAGCCACACTGAGGATTGTTCAAGCATATTTTCACTTGCCAATCTCAGTCGGTGAAGAAAGCTAATCCGACTGATGAGAGGATGCACGTGATCCAAATGTGTAGGGGTAGGAGATCTTTTCCTCCTATGACCTTTCCTGAATCTGTTTAGAGGGTGTCAATCGACCTGGTTCTATTGTACTACTACGGTCAACACGTCAAGTCACGAGTCAATTTTTCTACGTATTACGTGTGCGTGACGGACGCAAGCTGCAATCCACCTGAGCCGCCGTGTTCTAGATCTGCATCAACCATCAGTGGACACAAGTACGCAAGTTGCGTATTTTGGATCTGTGCTTTCAGTTAAAGAGCCGCCAGCGCAACTTAGTCCTTCCCCCGCGGTAGAAGCTGTGCAAATAACTTGTGAACGAATGGAGCAAAATTGATCAAAAACATGGCTCTTTTGCTAGCAGAGAAGCTAGCACACGGTCATAACCGCACGAGATAGAGCCGGAGTGGAGTCCGAGTCGTCATCACGGTCGGACAGGAAATCGGATTCGTCCTCCACATACCCATAAAAATGTACAAGTCCAAGACTTGCCAAATACATCCCCGGCGTTTCGGTCAAAGTGTTAACGATTTGGGTTTGGCTTTAATCCTTGTCCTTCAACGACTTATGATGGGAGTTAGGAGCACAACCAGCAACAGCACTGCCCCGAGCCGTTGAGTTACCGACCTCACGCTGCCGCCGCGCCTTGATCCCACAGGCACTGACCCGCCGGATTCCGCCTCTGCCTCGGTTGTGAACCTCCGCCGTCTGACAACCGTGGCCTCGCCCTTAAGCCACTGGCCTGCCGTCTCTTTCACCGGCGTTGCCTCCGAGCCGCCACTGGCAGGGGCGGAGCTCTATGGGGCCGGCCTGGGCCATGGCCCGCCCAGGAATTTGGGCAAAAATAAATTACCTATATGTCATCTTAGCCCGGCCCACGCACGACACATCATCCCCATCCTTTCTGCTCGTCACGCACGCTCAGGCAGTCACACACCTTCCGCGGCGACGCCTGCCTGGCTCTTGCCTCGCCCTCGCAGCCTCGGCCCTACCCTGCTCCCTCCGGCCCCTGCTCCCGCCGCTCATCGTCCACCGACCACTGGCGTGCGTGCTGCCGGGTGCCAGCCATCCAAACAGATTTTCCCAAAGACATTTATGGACTACAACAACAACTTAAACACTTTGTTTCAAATGCTTCCAAGGACGATGACTTGAAAAATATATCCACCTTAATTGATCTAAGTTGATGCCTTGTGGAGACAGGAAGACATACAGTTACAATTTGATTGACAGATTAGTCCGTTTACTCATTACCCTTCCAGTTTCTACAGCGAGTGTTGAACGTGCATTTTCTAGTATGAAGACCATTAAGACAAGATTGCGCAATAAGATGGAAGACGAGAATCTTGCTAATAACTTGTTAGTGCACATAGAAGGTGGAATTCTGGAGAACTACAGCCATGAAGATGTCATTGCAGATTTCATAAGCAAGAAGGATAGGAGAGTTGTTACTAGTATGTGAGCAGGACTGTATGTGAGTAAGTCCATGTCTACTGTCGCAACACTTTTGTATTAGATAATTTAATAACGCTTGATGGTTGAACTGTACTTTGGCACATGTATTGTACATGTTATCTATATACATATTTGCTAGCTAGCCCGATCTTCTAACATGCCCTGGTGATTCGGAATTAAAAAAAAAATGTGCTCTTCTTTAGTCTGGCCCGCCCAATTTTTCCTTTCAAGCTCCGCCACTGGCCACTGGGAGGTGCGCCCTTGCTTTAAATCGCCGGTGTATTGAGCCGCTGTTTCGTGCCTGTCCGGGCTGCCGCGGGCTTGCTTCGGCCGCCATTGTAAGCCATCGCCGCCTCAAACGCAGCAGCGCCAAGCCACGGTCCGCCTCAAGTCGCCGGTGCCCCTCTGACATGGCCACCGGTCTGTCCCTGGTGCGCCCTCGCGCCTGCCTGAGCCGCCGTCGCACGGATTCACCTCATCAACCGCATACTGCCGTTGCTGCGATTCGCTGGTGCGCCTCCGGACTGCGCCGTACCTTGTCAAGCCGCCCCTGCCTCTATTGTCATAGCTTGTCCATGCCTGTGAGCCGTCTAGCGAGAATAAATGGAGTTTTGAAGCATCCCATACGAGAGATCAAAGTACCGAAAGTACTACTTCACAAAAGCGGACAAACAATGGATTAATATTAGTACTGGTATACGTACTCAACTCTCCAAGATCCAATGCGGAGCCCGTGCACTACTTCGTCTGGAGAAAACCAAGGAATCATCAGTCTTATATCTGCTGCCAAATAAACCGGCTAAAGTCTAAGGAAGAGACAATTGACTGCAACAAGTGCTGTGACGGTCAGTCAGTTGACTGTCGAAATTACGTCGCTCCGTGGATACAGGTCTCATGCCTCCTCGATGGAGGTTGGGCCAGCGTCCACCTTGCAGACGCACGTACTGCATACTATACTGCTTGTACGGACGTTCTGCTATGAAGAAAAGAGAAAAGCGAAAGGGGCGTACCACTGTTGCCACTACTACTCTGCATGAGGTTAAGGCTACAGTCAAGACGCGCAATGTCCGCGTTCATCCGATGAAAATACCAGGTGCTATCCTTTTTATGTATCTTATCATCACATATTAAATTGTGTGAAAACAATTACTCTGGTCTGTGGTATTTTTTCGCAGGACCATTATTCCTTATAAGGTGTCGCATAATGGGCACGCGCCAGCATTATTTTTGCACTGGCACTGGTCCGTGTCGCCGTCTCTGCTACATCAACATCTGCGACTGAATCGCCCGTCCGCGCGGCTTACTGTGCCTGCGATTGACTCGCCCGTCCGCGCTAGCTTACAACGCCGCGGCCGGCTCGGCCGTGATTGATTTCAGTCTCACCGTGGTGATCATCAACTCCACGGTGGATAATTTCTGGCCTAACATATCAGGTGAAATCCATCCAGTATATTTTTATATTACATATTGCTTTCTTTAAAAGAGCAATTACTTTGGCTTGCACATTCTCTAATGCAGGACAAGTTGTCTACTACAAAAGAGACTATTATATTACCGAGCTGTTGAATGACTCCTATCGGTTTATATCATGGTCAAATATGAAGAAACTCAAGCCAACTCCTCGAGTAGCCTTGAGACTTGGGGGCTACGATGAGACTGCTCAGTAAATGATTGCCAGTTTAAAGCAGATTCAAGAACTCCGGATCAGTGGAGGGAAGATAACCCGGTCTCGGAGGCTACTGCTATATTGATAAAAAATTAAAAGGTCGTCAAAAATTTTCCGGTTCAAAATGAAGAATGTCGGTTTAAAATCAGGCTCAAGAGAACTCTGTCTCTCACAAAGCTTTGAAGCTCTCAATATCCGGTTTAAAATTCCGGCTCAAGAAGAATTTATCCCTTGAAAAGTTCGAGTTCTTAGGAAAAATTAAAGGGATCAAAGAGAGTCTGTTGCAAAGCACAACTCAAACATAGGTTCCCTGCTTCAATGGTCATTAGGGGGCTTCCTGATCGTATTCGAATCATAGCTATGAATATCCTTCTTGATCGGCGCAATGCCAAAACTTATGTTCATTAGGGGGCTTCCTGATCGTATTCGAATCATAACTGTGAATATCCCTCTTGATCGGCGCAATGCCAAAATTTATGGTCACTAGGGGGATTCCTGATCGTATTCGAATCATAGCTGTGAATATCCCTCTTGATCGGCGCAATGCCAAAACTTATGACCACTTGGGGGCTTCCTGCTCGTATTCGAATCATAGCTATGAAATAACCCTTTTGGTCCGGCTTCCTACTCGTATTCGAAGCATAGCTATGAAATAACCCTTTTGGTCCGACTTCCTGCTCGTATTCGAAGCATAGCCTCGTTTTTTCATTTTGCTTGGTTTTTTAATGTTTTTTCGGTTCATCTTGATACCATGTTGACATATGGTTTAAAGTGATTCAGGCCATGTAGCCTCAATTCTCACGGCTCATATTTGAAGCATACCCGTGGTTTGTGTTAACCCGGCCTGGCTTTGGACGATAAGTCGCCAGTATATGATGATATCAAATACTTGGAAGTATTGGCTTCTAAGTTTTGGGTTATCACCCTTACTGCATTGGCATCATAAGCCGGCAATGTTCATAAGTATCACAGGTATGATATTTATTTTTTGTTATCTGAGGTTCGATAACCCGCCCTGGCTTTTGACAATAAGTCGCCAGGGCATTTATTGTTTAAACCTTGTGCAGAACATGCAGAGCTATGGCTTACATAAATTAAGTTCAAGTCCATCATCGAAGTTGATATTGATATTAGCAGTCCTTGATTGTTAAAAGTTATATGCCGCGGGTTACAAAAATTCCGGTTTACAATGGATGCGCATTAAGTCACCATCGGCTGAGAGCCGTCGGGTATTTAAGCTCCGGATTTACTTGTCAACTGATAAGGTATTCAAATCTTTAATAACCAACATGGCTGGATTTTCATTATGGTTATTAATAACCAATATTATGATTGAGGTTTTCAAAGTCGCTTCAGCGCAATGGCTATTATTTTATCAATGAATATGATTTATTTTACAATGGAGGGAATAGTCCCGACACACTACAGGCTTACGACCCGACATTTGGGGGCTACATTATTCAAATCATGATTATATCAACTATGGAAGTCCCATGTCGCTGCAAGCATGCACCATGACACTTGGGGGCTAATGCAAGATCATTTTTTACTTGCCTTATTGAAGACCCGACTCATCACATGGTAATGAGCCGGCCCTTGGAGGCTACTAGTTGCTCTTGTCAAAAATTCAAGGTACACAAGCTTTAATCCATTATATTGAAAGGTCCACTACTCAGTTGGTAGAGTACAAAGCTCTTAACCTTGTGGACGTGGGTTCGAGCCCCATGATGAGGGTTACATCATATGATGTTATTTTCAATGAAAGTCCCAGCTCAGTATTATCTTACTGAGCTGACCCTTCGAGGCTACACATCGCTACTCAAGTATACATGATCATATTTACAAAGTCCCTGCTCATTATTGCATAATGACCCGGCCCTTGGGGGCTACACTGGTTGAAATTTTTATGAGCATAAGGCAGTTACAAGTCTCAGGTTGCTGCAAGCATGACAACCCGGCACTTGGGGGCTACATATGTGGAATATTCAGTTTTGACTAGTGACTGAGATGACCAACCTGGATTTCTTCAAAGTTGCAACATTTATATTGATGCAAGTCTTAAGCTGTTACTACGCTCCCTTCCTAAGACTTGGGGGCTACAAGTGATATGCATATTGTTAGAAATATGCCCTAGAGGCAATAATAAAATGGTTATTATTGTATTTCATTGTTGATGATAATTGTCTATTGTTCATGCTATAATTGTATTAACTGGAAACCGTAATACATGTGTGAATACATAGACCATAACATGTCCCTAGTGAGCCTCTAGTTGACTAGCTCGTTGATCAATAGATGGTTATGGTTTCCTGACCATGGACATTGGATGCCATTGATAACGGGATCACATCATTAGGAGAATGATGTGATGGACAAGACCCAATCCTAAGCATAGCACATGATCGTGTAGTTCGTTTGCTAAAGCTTTTCTAATGTCAAGTATCATTTCCTTAGACCATGAGATTGTGTAACTCCCGGATACTGTAGGAATGCTTTGGGTGTACCAAACGTCACAACGTAACTGGGTGGCTATAAAGGTGCACTACAGGTATCTCCGAAAGTGTCTGTTGGGTTGGCACGAATCGAGACTGGGATTTGTCACTCCGTATGACGGAGAGGTATCTCTGGGCCCACTCGGTAATGCATCATCATAATGAGCTCAATGTGACTAAGTAGTTAGTCACGGGATCATGCATTATGGAACGAGTAAAGAGACTTGCCGGTAACGAGATTGAACAAGGTATAGGGATACCGTCGATCGAATCTCGGGCAAGTAACATACTAATGGACAAAGGGAATTGTATACGGGATTGATTGAATCCTTGACATCGTGGTTCATCCGATGAGATCATCGTGGAACATGTGGGAGCCAACATGGGTATCCAGATCCCACTGTTGGTTATTGGCCGGAGAACGTCTCGGTCATGTCTGCATGGTTCCCGAACCCGTAGGGTCTACACACTTAAGGTTCGGTGACGCTAGAGTTGTTATGGGAAATAGTATGTGGTTACCGAAGGTAGTTCGGCGTCTCGGATGTGATCCCGAACGTCACGAGGAGTTCCGGAATGTTCCGGCGGTGAAGATCGATATATTGGACGAAGGGTATTGGAGTCCGGAAGTGTTGCGGGGGTACCAGGCTATGCCCAGCAAGATCTATAGGTGTTTCGGGAGCCCCGACAAGTGTTGGAGGGCCTCATGGGCCAAAGGGGAAGGGGCAAACCAGCCCACTAAGGGGTGGTGTGCCCCCCACACCCTTTCCCATGTTATTTGGGGAGGTGGGGCGCCTCCACCTGGCTTGGGAGGCAATCCTCCACCTGCTTGGCTTGGGGGGCAAGTCTCGCTAGGATTTTCCCTAGGGAGATCCAATCTGCTTGGCCGCCGCCCCCTAGGGGAAACCCTAGGGCGCCTCCCCCTCTCCCCTTGCCCCTATATATAGTGGAGGGGTGGGAGGGCAGCCGCACCTCTTCCCTGGCGCATCCCTCTCCCTCTTCCAACACCTCCTCCTCCTCCGTAGTGCTTGGCAAAGCCCTGCCGGAGAACCACGAGCTCCATCGCCACCATGCCGTCGTGCTGCTGGAGTTTTTTCTCAACTTCTCCTCTCCCCTTGCTGGATCAAGAAGGAGGAGACGTCCCCGGGCTGTACGTGTGTTGAACGCGGAGGCGCCGTCCCTTCAGCGCTTAGATCGGAATCGACCGTGATTTGAATCGCCGCGAGTATGACTCCATCAACCACGTTCTTGTAACGCTTCCGCATCGCGATCTTCAAGGGTATGAATATACACTCATCCTCTCCCTCTCTTGTTGCTAGAATCTCCATAGATTGATCTTGGTGATGCGTAGAATTTTTTTGAATCATTGCTACGTTCCCCAACAGTGGCATCATGAGCCAGCTCTATGTGTAGTTTCTATGCACGAGTAGAACACAAGTTGTTGTGGGTGTCGATTTTGTCAATTTACTTGCCACTACTAGTCTTATCTTGATTCTGCGGCATCGTGGGATGAAGCGGCCCGGACCAACCTTACACGTACGCTTACGTGAGACAGGTTCCACCGACTGACATGCACTAGTTGCATAAGGTGGCTAGCGGGTGTCTGTCTCTCCCACTTTAGTCGGATTGGATTCGGTGAAAAGGGTCCTTATGAAGGGTAAATAGCAATTGGCATATCACGTTGTGGTTTTGGCATAGGTAAGAAACGTTCTTGCTAGAAACCTATAGCAGCCACGTAAAAAACTTGCAACAACAATTAGAGGACGTCTAACTTGTTTTTGCAGCATATGTCGTGTGATGTGATATGGCCAAAAGGATGTGATTAATGATATATATGTGATGTATGAGATTGATCATGTTCTTGTAATAGGAATCACGACTTGCATGTTGATGAGTATGACAACCGGCAGGAGCCATAGGAGTTGTCTTAATTTATTGTATGACCTGCGTGTCATTGAATAACGCCATGTAATTACTTTACTTTATTATTTAACCGTTAGCCATAGTAGTAGAAGTAATAGTTGGCGAGACAACTTCATGAAGACACGATGATGGAGATCATGATGATGGAGATCATGGTGTCATGCCGGTGACGATGATGATCATGGCGCCCCGAAGATGGAGATCAAAAGGAGCAAAATGATATTGGCCATATCATGTCACTATTTGATTGCATGAGATGTTTACCATGTTATTACATCTTATTTTCTTAGAACGACGGTAGCATAAATAAGATGATCCCTCATAAAATTTCAAGAGAGTGTTCCCCCTAACTATGCACCATTGCGAAGGTTCGTTGTTTCGAAGCACCATGTGATGATCGGGTGTGATAGATTCTAATGTTCGCATACAACGGGTGTAAGCCAAATTTACACATGCAAAACACTTAGGTTGACTTGACGAGCCTAGCATGTACAGACATGGCCTCGGAACACAAGAGACCGAAAGGTCGAACATGAGTCGTATAGCAGATACGATCAACATGAATATGTTCACTGATGATGACTAGTCCGTCTCACATGATGATCGGACACGGCCTACTTGACTCGGATCATGTATCACTTAGATGACTAGAGGGATGTCTATCTGAGTGGGAGTTCATTAGATGAACTTAATTATCATGAACATAGTCAAAAGGACTTTGCAAATTATGTCGTAGCTTGCGCTTTAGTTCTACTATTTTAGATATGTTCCTAGAGAAAATTTAGTTGAAAGTTGATAGTAGCAATTATGCGGACTGGGTCAGTAAGCTGAGGATTGTCCTCATTGCTGCACAGAAGGCTTATGTCCTTAATGCACCGCTCGATGTGCTGAACCTCGAGCGTTGTTTGTGGATGTTGTGAACATCTGACATACACGTTTTGATGACTATGTGATAGTTCAGTGCGTAATGTTAAACGGTTTAGAATTGAGGCACCGAAGACATTTTTGAAACGTCGCAAAACATATGAGATGTTCCAAGAGCTGAAATTAGGATTTCAGGCTCGTGCCCACGTCAAGTGGTATGAGACCTCTGACAAGTTTCTTAACCTGCAAACTAAGGGAGAAAAGCTCAATCATTGAGCATGTGCTCAGATTGTCTGAGTACTACAATCACTTGATCGAGTGGGAGTTAACCTTCCAGATGAGATAGTGATGGTTCTCCATAATCACTGCCACCAAGCTATTAGAGCTTCGTGATGAACTATAACATATCAGGGATAGACATGATGATCCTTGAGCAATTCACGATGTTTGACACTGCGAAAGTAGAAATCGGGTAGGAGCATCAATTGTTGATGGTTATAAAACCACTAGTTTCAAGAAGGGCAAGGGCAAGAAGGGATACTTCATGAAATGGCAAATCAGTTGCTACTCTAGTGAAGAAACCCAGGGTTGAACCCAAACCCGAGACTAAGTGCTTCTGTAATGAGGGAATGGTCACTGGAGTTGAACTACCATAGATACTTGGTAGATGAGAAGGCTGGCAAGGTTGACAGAAGTATATTGGATATACATTGTATTAAATGTGTACTTTACTAGTACTCCTAGTAGCACCAGGGTATTAAGATACCGGTTCGGTTGCTAAGTGTTAGTAACTCGAAATAAAAGAGCTACGGAATAAACGGAGACTAGCTGAAGGCGAGGTAACGATATGTGTTGGAAGTATTTCCAAGGTTGATATTATCAAACATCGCACGCTCCCTCTACCATCGGGATTGGTGTTAAACCTAAATAATTGTTATTTGGTGTTTGCGTTGAGCATAGACATGATTGGATTATGTTTATCGCAATACGGTTGTTCATTTAAGGAGAATAATGGTTACTCTGTTTATTTGAATAATACCTTCAACGGTCTTGCACCTAAAATGAATGGTTTATTGAATCTCAATCATAGTGATACACATGTTCATGCCAAAAGATATAAGATAGTAGTTGTCACACCCTAGCTAGTTCATGCATTAGAGTGTTGCATCATGTTTATTCTTTCAACAGAAACCTGAAATGGGGATGACAGAACCCCCAGCCCCCTCTGAATCCAACTAGGGTTTACTAAAAATATTTTCAATGAACCTGAAATGCCCTTCTAAAATGTCCATCATTTTTGTCTTGGTTCAGAACCTCTGCCAAAAGTGATGCACAATTTCCTAGGTCATCCTAAGGTCTTTGAGTTAAATCATAAGTATTTGAATTTGGGCATTTAAAATTTATAAAAATATTTTAATGCTCAAATAATCCCAAACTAAAATGTTCCATGTTGGAAATATTCCAACTAAGGACCAGGTGCAGTTTGGTGAATTTTGGAGTTGCCTAGGTATTATTAGAAATTCAACAAACTTACAGAATAAAAACAAAAACAGAAAAAGGGGAAAAGCTTACCTGGCGCCACCCAGAGGCCCACCTGCTGGCCCAGCCCAGCCACCGCTCCAGCGAGCTGCTTGTCTTGGCCAGGCAGGTAGGCAGGTGCTCGACGGCGGCCGCAGCGTGCGCCACGCAGCTGCCCGTCGCCCTGCTTCCCCCTCTCGCCCCTCTGTTGCCTTGGATGAGCTCCACTCGTGCACCGAACCCCGTAGACACGCTCACTCAGCCCCAGCTCCTCTCCCTCGCTCTCCCGCGCCATGGCCGACGCCACCGCGCCGCACCCTCGCCGTAGTCACGCTCTCCGTCAACCCCGTGCTGCGCCACCATGTCCAGGAGCTTCGCCACCCTCTACTCCTTCGAGCTAGCCGAGCCCCGAGCGCTCGCGTGCCCCGAAGCCACCGCACGGACCTCGACCGAACCGCCATCGCCGGAGATCCCCTTCACCGTCGCTGCCGCACCAGCTCGCCCCCGACCGCGCCGTCTGCTCCCTCAAGACCGCTGTGAGCCTGGCTACCTCCTCCCCCTTCCCTTTCTCGCTCTCGTGCACCACCGCGAGCACACGTAGCTCACCCGCACGCGCCGCTGCGGAGCTCGTCGCCGACGTGTCTCCAGCTAACCACCGGCCACCCCACCTTGTCTAACGCACTCACCGCGTCCCCAGGGGCCCAACGCACCTCACCACGTGCCTCGCCGTGCCCCGTAGCCTCGGATCCATCTTCACCCGACTCCGGCGACCGCCAAAGTCGTCGCCGGCGACGTCTCCGGCCACCCCGAGCTCCACCACCACCACCAATAGCTGCGGCTCTGTCCCAGCTACCCGTAGATGCTCTCCGCCGCCCATTTGGTCCCCGGAAAGCACAAAACCACTCTCGCCGCCGCGTTCGGCCTCGCCGGCGGCTAGACGCCGGCGTGTTTGACTTTGACTTTGACCAGGGTGGGCCCAGTTTGACCCCCCTGAGCCTATGACAGGTGGGGCCCCATCTGCTAATTACCTCAGATTAGTTTAAACTAAATTTAGTTATTATAATTAACCACTGACATGCGGGACGCACTAGTCAGTTTGACCTGGACCGGGCTATTGACTTGCTGAGGTCAGCATGACATCATGCCGACGCAGTAATCCTTTTCTGGAATTTAAATAAATCTAGAATGATTTATAAATTTCAGAAAATGATCTAAACTTCAAAAATTCATAGTAAATCAACGTAGCTCCAAATGCAAAGTGTTATATATGAAAAATGATCAGAAAAATCCAACCTATCCATCTGTACTGGTTTCATGCATGTTTAAACGAGCTAACCTGCTGTTTATTGCAGAACAAGTTAAAGCACCTTAAAGGACCATATATGAGTTTGAAAATTGAATCTTTGTTTCAAAATGGTTCAAACCCATCTGGTCTTAGTTGCATTAGCCCAACACCCTCATATTGCCATGTCTCATGCATGCATCATATTGTTGCATATTGTTTGGTGATGCTTGTGTATCGGTGTTCTCTGCGGCAGGTTCTGCCCCCGAGGAGTACCGTGATTACCCCAACGAAGAACAATACCAGTGCACCGACCCATCAGGCAAGCAACCAACCATTTGATCATATCGATACAATCCCATGTTCTTGCTCCTGCTCTCTTTTACTACATTAAGACAACGCATTTCAAACTGCTGTGTGCCGCGGTAGTTGAACCCATTTCCTCTGCATGACCTGTCATTGCCACAGTAACTAGATGAAACCCACTAGCATGTGTAGGAGTTTATTGAGCCATGTATGTGTGTTGTTCCTACCTTGCTATGCCTGCTATGCTTAGAGTCGTGTCAGGTCTGGTTCATCTAGGCGATGGGCTAGAGTGAAATGATCGTGTTGGTATGAGAGTGTTGTGTTGAACACGATTTGGTAAAGGTATCGATGAGAGGCCATGTAGGAGTACATGGTGGGTTGTTTCATTGAAGCCGTCCTTAAGCACTGAGATCTGTATGTGTGATTTAAGATTCTGCTACTACCATGCATTGGGCCCGAAACCAATGGACCCTCTCGACTTCTTATTCACCCTAGTTCTCCATCCAGGAGTTGCAAGTAGTTTCTGGTGTTTGTAGCCTACTAGAGGCCGTGGACAGCGCTGACCGTAGGGGTGGGCTATGATGCGGTAGGTACGTGGCCGGGTATACCGGGCACCCGTTAGGTGTCTCGGAACCCTGTTCACATCGTTTGGGGCTGTGAGCGAAACCCCGGCCGGATCTCCTCACGGATGGAACCCGAATAGGCGATAAACCTGGACTAGAGACTTAAGTGATTAGGTAGGTCATGGCCGACACCCACGTTGGGCTTCCGCTTGAAGGTTGCCGAGTACATGTCGTGTAAACGGCGGTAAGTGGTGAGAGCGTGTATGAAGAAGTACACCCCTGCAGGGTTAATATAATCTATTCGAATAGCCGCGTCCGCGGTAAAGGACTACTTGGTTGCCTATACAGTTCATAGACAAGTAAACTGGAAACTACTAAAAGCCTCAAGATAAGAGTGAGTGCCGAGGATGGCTCTTCCGTAGGAAGACGGAGGTGGATCCTCGGTAGTGTATTGAAGTGGTGAATAGTGGACTTGTGTGCGCAAAAGCATTTCAAGTTGGAGTCTCGTAGGATAGCTTAGCCAAGAGTCAAAGCTGGCTTGCTGCAATAACTCCACCAACCCTTCTTGACAATGTGCATGTATGTAGGATCTGATGTAAGTCTTGCTGAGTAACTTTGTACTCATGTTGCTTTAATTTATATTTTTCAGAAGATGCTACAACCCCTTCCGACGGGTTCTTCGTAGACGTTGACATCGATGAGTAGACTAAGGCCCAGGTGGTGATCCTGAGCACGTGAAGGACCACGTAGTATAGCTAGGCTTACCCAAGCCTCTTTTATTTTACTAGTTGTCTGTACTCAGACAAGTTACTTCCACTGTCGGCATCTATGCTTGTATGACTTGAATGTGGGTCGTGCGACCCATACTTGTGTGTATGTTATGTATGGCTCTCTGAGCCTTTAAATAAAGTACTTGTGTCGTAGAGTCATGTTGTGATGCCTTGTTGTATTTACACATATCGAGCATATTGTGTGTATGATTGAAATGCTTGGTATGTGTGGGATCTGACTATCTAGTTGTTTATCTTTAGTAGCCTCTCTTACCGGGAAATGTCTCCTAGTGTTTCCATTGAGCCATGGTAGCTTGCTACTGCTCCGGAACACTTAGGCTGGCCGACATGTGTCCTTCTTCGTTCCTGTGTCTGTCCCTTCGGGGAAATGTCACGCATTGAGTACCGGAGTCCTGTTAGCCCGCTACAGCCCGGTTTACCGGAGTCCTGCTAGCCCAGTGCTACAGCCCGGACTCACTTGCTGATGACCGACACGTTCGATGCTGGGTCATGGATGCCTGTCCCTGTAAGTCTGTGCCACTTTGGGTTTACGACTAGTCATGTCAGCCCGGGCTCCTTATCATATGGATGCTAGCGACACTATCATATACGTGAGCCAAAAGGCGCAAACGGTCCCGGGCAAAGGTAAGGCGACACCCGTGGGGATACCGTGCGTGAGGCCGCAAAGTGATATGAGGTGTTACAGGCTAGATCGATGTGACATAGGTCCTGACAGCGTTGGCATCAGAGCCGGACTGCCTGTAGGTTCTCCAAGCCAAACTGGTCGATGTTGAGTCTAGAAATGCTTTTGTTATATGTAGGGGAATTGATTGTGGGATGGTACGTAAGGCTCTTTTTACTCCTTTACCCCATGGCATTCTGATCTGAGTCAGTCCATTCTTCCACTGGGGGTTAAGGACTAGGATCTCTTCTCTCTATCAGGTTCACGTGTTACTAATCAGTAGTACCTTATAGGTTTGATGGTTACAAGCCTAGTTCAGTTCTACTACCCTGTTATGCTGATAAGTTGGACCCAGAACCTTGATATGATGTTGTTGAGTGTCTATGCAATTCTTTGCTAAATGTCTCAAAACTCTTCTTGAGCATTTACAGCCGTTATGCTGTCAAAATTCTGCTAGAAATTCTAATGCCTTTGCATTATGGTTGTGCTTTCAGATGGCCACTCGTGACCAAAACCAAGTGGTTCGCCTGACCCGATGCATTGGTGTGACCGGTCATACGGCTATGTTAGTCCGGGTAATGATTGAGACGGGTTACCGTTGGTATCCCGAATACACGGTCGAAGAGCAGTTTCGAGATTTTAATCAAAGCCAGTATCTTTGCACCGTCAGGATATTTCCCTCTTATCCTGGTTCTACCGAGCCCCTCCACTGTTCCTATGGACTCGGTGTTACTATTGAGATGGTTGTGCAAGATGCGGCCTATTCTATGATGACCATCATGCGAGTCAGGACTGGCCTGCTTCGCAACACCGACTTTCGGTATATGCCAGCTTCACTCCCTGGAGCGCACGGGTATCTCCGGGATATCTATGCTGACTCCAGTCAGGAGGACTCACTAACTCGCACCACTGCCGAGTTGCTCGAGGATAAGGACCAAGAGAATCGGGCCTTGAGAATGGAGCTTCTCAACACCCGCGCTGATCATTGGGCCACCTTGACTCGGTTTGCACCGGCTGTGCAAGCTGGATATATGGATATGAGAGACCTATATCCTGTTAGGTCTGCTCTGCCGGACATGATGGATTGGCGTGATGTGGGAGGCATCACCCCACCTCGTGGTCCCCGCAGGCCACCGTTTGTTGGTCCAAGACCTCACCCTAGCCCTTTTGGTCCACAGGCTCCTCAGGACCGTCTGTTTCCGGATGCTCATGTTGAACTTCCAGGCTATGGGGGAGACTTCTATGAGAACTACTACGGAGATGTCTGAGATAGTAGTAGTTCCACTAGTATTGTAATAGTTGTATTTCCACCGTCCTGCGTGACTTGTGGATTATGACTTAGTGTGTAGCAATTCCGGGGGTGTAGGAAAAATAATGTATAGGAGCTTGGGATGCCTCCGATGAGATGTAATCTTCCTTTCACCGTAATAGTACTTTGTTTGGTCCTGTACTAAACCTTGTATGGTGTGTATGACGATGGAATAAAAGAAGCAGTTTCTGTATGTACCATGTCATACGGATGATCATCTTGCATTCTGAGTTGTCCATTACATTCTACATTTCTATATCAGAATCTTATCATCCTGGACTAAACCATTATCTTGTTTTCCTAGGATGGTTAACACCCGCAACAACCCTGCTCCCCCAGAGCAGGCCGAAGGCAGCAGAATTGGGGAAACAAACCTGCCTCACCCTCCTTCTCTGGCCGAAGTTATGCTGGAAGCCAAGAGAAACAAGCGGGAGACCAACCGTTTGTTGGAGCGCATCGAACAGAACACAGCACACCATCAGAGGAATAACTTGGTGTCACTCAGTGATTTCATCAAGTTACATCCACCCACCTTTCACCACTCCGTCGAGCCTCTCGACGCCGATGACTGGCTTCGCAGTATTACTCACAAACTGCGTTCTGCACTCGTAGCTGAGGCTGATAGGGTCACCTTTGCTGCATATCATCTCGAAGGTCCCGCCAGTCTCTGGTGGGAGAATTATGAAGCTATGTGCCCAACAGGCCACGTCACTACTTGGGCTGAATTTAGCGAGGCTTTCCGTGAACATCACATTCCGGAGGGTCTCATGGACCGTAAACGTGAGGAGTTCTGCAGTTTCACTCAAGGTCGACTCTCTGTTGACGCTTACAGCAGGGAGTTTGGCAACCTTGCACGATATGCAACTGAGGAAGTTTCTACCGATGCCAAGAAGTAGGCAAGGTTCTGTAAGGGACTTAGTCCTGAGCTTCGTCATGACCTCCGCCTGCATGAGTGCACCTCCTTTCAGAAGCTTGTGAATAAAGCCATCAGTGCTGAGACGGGTCAGACTGATTTCGACGCAACATGCAAGCATGGCCGTGACTTGGGTTCCTCATCCGGTGCTGGACCACAGAAGCGTCGGGTGTGGGTGCCTAACACTGCCCTGCCACCCAGGTTCACACCGAGGCCATCCTGTCAGGCGCCTCGCCCAGCTCAACAGTATGCACCAGCCAAGCCCTATGGTGGTCCAACTAACAATGCTCCTCCACGCACCAGTTCCGTGACGTGCTTCAAGTGTGGGGAATCAGGCCACTATATGCGCGAGTGTCCCCAGACCAACCCCAACCAGTCAGCAAAAGCTGTTGGCCATGGCAAGCCGACAGGGAAAGTGTTCTACGCCAAGCCGGCCACCACTGCACGTGGCCATGTGAATTGTGTCTCTGCGGAAGAGGCTCAAGAAGATCCCAACTTCATTCTCGGTACGCTCCTTGTTAATTGCCACCCGGCATCTGTTCTTTTTGATACTGGAGCATCTCATTCATTCATATCCGAAAACTATGCTCGCTTGCATAACACCACATTCTGTGACATGCCTTCCACCATGGAAATTTCCACTCCCGGTTCTAGATGGCAAACCTCTAGCGTAAGCCATGGGAATGAAATTCAAGTCGACAGACTTGTTTTTCTTGCATCTTTGATAGCTCTCAAATCTTCGGATATTAATATCATCTTGGGTATGGATTGGATGTCAGCCCATCATGCCAAGATCGATTGCTTCTCTAGGACTGTTCAACTCACGCACCCTTCGGGAAAGATAGTCAATGTCTTGACCCGAGTAGCTAAGCGACAACTATATTCTCTTAACGCCAGTCCTTTGCCAGACCTTGAAGACGTCCCGGTAGTCCGTGATTTTCCGGATGTCTTTCCAAAAGAATTGCCAGGTGTCCCACCTGATAGAGATGTCGAGTTCGTGATAGATCTCATTCCAGGAACTGTTCCAATTTCTAGAAGACCCTATAAGATGGCACCATTTGAACTAGCCGAACTTAAGAAGCAACTCGATGAGTCCTTGAAGAAGGGTTTCATCCGACCTAGTTCATCTTCATGGGCTTGCCCCGTCCTCTTCGTCAAGAAGGATGGTACGGACCGGATGGTTGTAGATTATCGACCTGTCAACTTGGTCACAATTAAGAACAAGTATCCGCTCCCTAGGATCAACGACCTGTATGATCAGCTCACTGGATCCTCAGTCTTCTCTAAAATGGATTTGAGGTTGGGCTACCATCAAATCAAAATCAGGAACAGGGACATTCCTAAAACGGCCTTTGTTACTCGTTATGGCCAATACGAGTACACCGTCATGTCCTTCGGTTTAACCAACGCTCCAGCCACCTTTTCTCGGTTAATGAACTCAATCTTCATGGAATATTTGGATAAATTCGTCGTGGTCTATCTCGATGATATACTCATCTACTCCAAGAACGAGGAAGAACATGCCGAACATCTAAGGCTAGTGTTGAAGAAACTTCAAGAGCATTGATGGAGTCATGTACATAGGGTAGGGTCACAGACCTGATCTAAGTACCCTGCCCGAGGACACCCTTAGAAGAGATCACCTTCCAGTCGACCTACGAGGGACTCACTCAACTGACTTGAAGGACTCGACCACGAAGACTCACTCGACCACCAGAAGATCAAGAAGCACTCTGCACTGCAACGGTCTGTAGTTAAGTAATCTTTATGATAGTTAAGACACTTTATGTGGGGCGTTACCAGTAACGCCCCAGACTTAATGTACCTTAAACCCTTCATTACGTGGGTTGGCTGGGGTCCTAGCGCACTCTATATAAGCCACCCCCCTTCACAGGCAGAAGGGTTCGGCACCCTGTAACTCATATACACATAATCCACTCGACCGCCTCCGGGCTCCGAGACGTAGGGCTTTTACTTCCTCCGAGAAGGGCCTGAACTCGTACATCTCTTGTGTTTACAACCTCTCCATAGCTAGGACCTTGCCTCTCCATACCTACCCCCCACTCTACTGTCAGGCTTAGAACCACGACAGTTGGCGCCCACCGTGGGGCAGGTGTTTTAGCGATTTTGTGGAGAAGTTGCGATTCTTCCGAGTACTTTCATCATGGTGGCTGCTGGAGTTTTGGTCGAGGGTCGAGAGATCCGTCTCGGTGCTCTCACCTTCGTCGCCGACAACTCCGCCTGGCTCCAGGAGGCTCCACTCGACGTCGATGCGCTCCCCGTCCGCGGTGCGACGCATTTTCGCGCATGTGTCCGCGGTGTTCTACTGCGGCAACCATCGACCCCGTATCGGTCGACTCCCCCATCGGCTACCCTCCCGGTCTCCCGCCAGCGTAAGCGCTCGGGCCGGTCGAGGCTTCAGCGGTGGGTGAGGCACGCGGTGGCTCGTCAGACGGCCACCACCCAAGTCGCGGCGATCGAGCCCGACGAATCTCTCTACGGCCTGTTCGATCTGTCGACTGGCTTCGTAGAGACTGCATCCGAGTGCGATAGCAGTGATCCAGCGGCGGAAATCCTGATGGTCGACGGGCCCCGCAGTCCCCCTGGCTTCGCCCGTGATGGTGGGGCAGGCGACGGAGGCGACCCCGCACGAGACCACGAAGAGTACCAGCCCGAGCCACTCGACTCTCTACAAAGAGAGGAACTTTGCCGCAGGAACGTGGATGCCCTGCATACTCCCATCGCAGGAGAAACCCTCGAGGCTCGCGCCTTGGAGGAGGCACGCTTGGCCAACTTGGCCGAACACGCTCGCTTGGAGAATCTTCAGCGAGCACTCGACGAGCGCGCGCGGCAACGAGTTCCCGACGCCAGTCGACGTCAACTCTTCCCGCCGACTCAGGTATATCGAACCCCAATCCAGAATTTAGCAGCTGCGACCCGTATAGCAGAGTCCATCCAGCCCTCTCAGTCAGAAGCTGGCAGAGGCTTGATGCAGATCAGGGATCTGCTCCGGGCAGCAGGAGATCAGAATTCAGCCGTGTCGCAGTCGCGCAACAGAATTCACAGTCGATCCGTCGCTGTGAATACGGTTCAGTCGACTCACAGTCCCAGATCGCCTCTGCGGCGTGAAGGGCGCGAGAATCGGTGAGACCAATATGGAGACCAAGATGATAGGCGTCGAGTGCCCACTTCCCCTCCGAGGGGTGGGTCCTACGCTCCTCGTCAGCAAGATGACAGACGTCAGCTCAGTGCGGGGCGAAGAGTTCCAGTCGACCCCAGAGAACCAGGCTTCGACGCGCGATCCATTATCGTGCAAAGCTTGGTCGACCGGAATAGAGCCCATCGAGG
The DNA here is from genome assembly GCF_018294505.1 of Triticum aestivum. Classification (NCBI taxonomy): domain Eukaryota; kingdom Viridiplantae; phylum Streptophyta; class Magnoliopsida; order Poales; family Poaceae; genus Triticum; species Triticum aestivum. Next base: position 586,392,292 of record NC_057801.1, on the reverse strand, counting down.
TGGACTCGACAGAGATGCGCCCACGAGCAGTCGAGTGCATGTTTTTGGTCCGGAATGTTTCAGCAGAGCTATCAGAGCCGCAGTGATCCCTCCCAATTTCAGGTTGGCAATAGGAGTCAGCAAGTTCACTGGTGAGTCTAAGCCTGAAACTTGGCTTGAAGACTACCGAGTGGCGGTTCAGATTGGTGGTGGGAATGACGAGGTGGCCATGAAGCATTTGCCCCTCATGTTGGAAGGTTCTGCCAGAGCATGGTTGACTCAGTTACCTCCTAGCAGCATTTACACTTGGGAAGATTTGTCCCGAGTGTTCGTCAGAACGTTTGAAGGAACTTGCAAGCGACTGGCTGGATTGATGGAGCTGCAAGTCTGCGTGCAGAAGACCAATGAGACTCTCAGGGAGTATATTCAGAGATGGATCACTTTGCACCATACTGTGGAGAATGTGTCTGATCATCAGGCAGTCTGCGCCTTCAAGGATGGTGTCAATAATAGAGAATTGAGTTTGAAATTTGGTCGAACCGGTGACATGACCTTGAGTCGGATGATGGAGATTGCTACCAAGTACGCCAACGGCGAAGAAGAAAACCGACTCTGAAGTGGCAAGCACAAGCCGAGTCAGTCGGAAAAGGGAAACACCAGTCGGAAACAGAAGCGGAAGGCTGAACCGGCAGCTCCTGGAGAGGCTCTGGCCGTGACTCAGGGAAAGTTTAAAGGGAAACCAAAAGGATCCTGGAACCCTAAGAAGGTAAAGGATAAAGAAGGGAACGACGTGATGGATATGCCGTGTCACATCCACACGAAGAAAGACGAAGAGGGGAATATCATTTACCCAAAGCATACCACTCGCCAATGTCGACTCCTGATCCAGCAGTTTCAAGGAAAACAGTCTAAAGACAAGGAAAAGGAGTCGGACAAGGCCGAAGACAAGGAGGACAGTGAGGAAGGATATCCGCATATCAACTCCACTCTGATGATCTTTGCAGATGTGGAAAGCAAGAGTCGATCGAAATTCATTAACCGTGAGGTGAACATGGTTACCCCAACAAAGGCAAATTATTTGAGATGGTCCCAAACACCCATCACATTCGACCAATCTGATCACCCGACTCATATTGCCACCCTGGGAGGCAAGCTTTGGTGGTCGATCCAGTTGTCGAAGGCACTCGACTGACAAAAGTGCTGATGGATGGTGGTAGTGGGCTGAATTTGTTCTATGCAGACACACTGAAAGGAATGGGCATTCCGATGTCCCGACTGAGCACCATTAACATGAGCTTTCATGGAGTTATACCAGGGAAGAAAGCCGAGTCACTCGGCCAAATAGCTCTGGACGTGGTGTTTGGTGATTCGAAACATTTTCACAAAGAGAAGTTGACGTTTGAGGTCGTGGATTTTCAGAGTGCATATCATGCCATTTTGGGGAGACCAGCTTATGCACGGTTCATGGCTCGACCATGTTACGTGTACCTCAAATTGAAGATGCCCGGCCCCAAAGGAGTGATCACTGTCACCGGTGATCGGAAAAAGGCAGAAGAGTGCTTTCAGAAGGGCTCAAAGATTGCTGATTCCCAGGTGACAGCGGTCGAGTTTGAAGAATACAAGCAAAACGCAGACCCGAGTGATTTGCTGCGATCCAAGAAACCCGCCACAGAATCTGCATTTCAGTCGTCCGGTGAGACGAAGCCTGTTCACATTCACCCGACCGACCCCGATGCAGCCCCGACTCACATCTCCACAACACTCGACCCGAAATAGGAAGAAGCGCTCATCCAGTTCCTCCGTGAGAACTGGGACATTTTTGCATGGAAGCCCGCTGACATGCCAGGTGTTCCCAGGGGACTGGCTGAGCATCGCCTAAGAGTTGACTCATCAGCAAAACCAGTCAAAGAGCATCTTCGGCGGTCCGCCGTCCAGAAGAGAAAAGCCATTGGCGAGGAAGTGGCTCGACTGTTGGCGGCAGGATTTATCCAAGAGATATACCACTCCGAATGGCTTGCTAACGTCGTCATGGTTCCTAAGAAGGACAAATCGCTTCGAATGTGCATTGATTTCAAGCACATCAACCGGGCCTGCCCGAAAGACCATTTTCCTCTCCCTCGCATAGATCAAATTGTTGACTCGACCGCGAGATGCGAGAGATTGTCTTTTCTAGACGCATACTCTGGGTACCACCAGATCCGTCTGTACGGACCCGACGAGGTAAAAACAGCTTTCATCACTCCATTCGGGTGCTTCTGCTATATCACCATGCCATTCGGCCTCAAGAATGCCGGAGCCACATTTATGCGAATGATTCAGAAGTGTCTACTCACTCAAATCAGTCGGAATGTGGAAGCGTATATGGACGATATCATCGTCAAGTCACGAAAAGGTTCCGACCTGCTCGCTGACCTCGCCGAAACATTGGCCAACCTCAGAAGGTATGATATCAAGCTCAGTCCATCCAAGTGCACATTCGGAGTTCCTGGTGGCAAGTTGCTCGGTTTTCTCGTTTCCGAGCGAGGGATCAACGCTAATCCAGAAAAGGTCGGCACTATTCTCCGAATGAAACGCCCTGTGCGAGTGCACGATGTCCAGAAGCTTACTGGATGCTTGGCCGCATTAAGTCGATTCATCTCACGACTCGGTGAAAAGGCATTGCCTCTTTACTGACTGATGAAGAAGGCAGACAAGTTCGAGTGGACTCCAGAAGCTGATGCAGCGTTTGCCGAGCTAACAGCTCTGCTCGCCACCCAGCCGGTGCTTGCTGCTCCAATCAGCAAAGAGCCTCTGTTGCTTTATATCGCAGCCACAAGACAAGTCGTCAGTACAGTGCTTACGGTCGAGCGAGAAGAAGAAGGAAAAGCTTTCAAAGTTCAGCGCCCAGTGTATTATTTGTCTGAAGTCTTGACTCCATCCAAGCAGAGATATCCTCATTATCAGAAGCTTGTGTATGGAATATACATGACCACAAAGAAGGTTGCTCATTATTTCTCTGATCATTCCATCACAGTCGTCAGCGACGCTCCACTATCAGAGATTTTGCACAACAGAGATGCAACTGGTCGAGTGGCGAAATGGGCGATTGAACTTCTTCCCCTTGATATCAAATTTGAGGCAAAGAAATCCATTAAGTCCTAGGCAATAGCAGATTTCCTCGCCGAGTGGATTGAACAGCAGCAGCCGACTGAAGTTCACTCGGAGCATTGGACCATGTTCTTTGATGGCTCTAAGATGTTGAATGGTTCCGGTGCCGGGGTTGTCCTGGTTTCCCCCAGAGGAGATAAGCTCAGATATGTGCTCCAGATTCACTTTGATTCCTCCAACAATGAGGCAGAGTATGAGGCCCTCCTATACGGATTGCGCATGGCCATTTCACTCGGCGTCCGTCGCCTGATGGTCTATGGCGATTCAGATCTAGTGGTCAACCAAGTGATGAAGGAGTGGGACGTGAGAAGCCCAGCCATGACTGGATACTGCAGTGCAGTGAGGAAGCTGGAAAAGAAGTTCGAGGGGTTGGAGCTCCATCATATACCCCGACTGAAAAATCAAGCAGCTGATGATCTAGCAAAGATAGGTTCCAAGAGAGGAGCCATTCCGAGTGGTGTGTTCTTGGAGCATATACACACTCCGTCAGTCAAAGAAGATCCTTTCACCGAAGAAGCTCCACAGCCCAAGAGTGCCACAAATCCGACTGAGGTTGAAGTCCCAGCAGTGGTCGACTTGGTCATGGAGGTCTTGGTGGTCATTCCCGACTGGACAATTCCGTACGTCGCGTATATCCTGAGAAAAGAGCTTCCGGAGGATGAGGAAGAGGCTCGACAGATCGTCCGTCGATCTAAAGCCTTTACCGTAATCAAAGGACAGTTATATAGAGAAAGCGCGACTGGAGTTGGTCAGAAGTGCATAACACCAGAAGAAGGTCGAATCATACTTAATGATATCCACTCGGGGACCTGTGTTCATCATGCGTCCTCTCGGACCATCGTGGCCAAAGCATACCGAGCCGGATTTTACTGGCCAAAGGCGAATGAGATGGCAAAGGAAATAGTGGATAAGTGCGAAGAATGTCAGTTCTACTCGAATATGTCACACAAGCCTGCATCAGCTCTGAAGACCATTCCACTCGTCTGGCCTTTTGCAGTATGGGGGTTGGATATGGTCGGTCCTTTGAGAACAGGTCGAAGTGGCTTCACGCATGTACTGGTGGCAGTCGACAAGTTCACCAAGTGGATTGAGGCTAAACCAATCAAGAACCTTGACGCCGGTACTGTTGTTAGCTTCATCAGGGAACTGATATTCAGATATGGAGTCCCGCACAGCATCATTACGGATAATGGGTTGAACTTTGACTCGGAGGAATTCAGGGATTTCTGCAACTCTCAAGGCACACGAGTCGACTACGCTTCAGTCGCCCATCCGCAGTCGAATGGACAAGCAGAGCGAGCCAATGGTCTGATTCTCAAGGGATTGAAACCCCGACTGATGCGTGATCTCAAGCATGCGGCTGGAGCGTGGGTCGACGAACTTCCTTCGGTGCTTTGGGGACTGCGGACCACACCTAATCGATCGACCGGAAGAACTCCATTCTTCTTGGTCTACGGAGCTGAAGCAGTCTTGCCGAGTGATCTTCTCCACAATGCTCCTAGAGTTGAAATCTACAACGAAGCAGAAGCTGAACAAGCGCGGCAGGACACAGTCGACCTTTTAGAGGAAGAAAGGGAGATGGCTCTGATCCGGTCGACCATCTACCAACAAGATTTGCGTCGTTTCCACGCTAGAAATGTGAGGGGTCGAGCCTTCCAGGAAGGAGATTTAGTTCTCCGAGTGGATCAGAAGAAACAACACAAGCTTGCTCCTTCTTGGGAAGGACCCTTCATCATCACCAAAGTTCTCCACAACGGGGCGTACCGTCTTTACAACGTCGAACATAATATCGACGAGCCCCGAGCTTGGAACGGGGAACTACTCCGCCCATTTTACACTTAAGTTTATCACTCGGATGAGTTGCAATAAAGTACTTCTGTAGTTCATGGATCTCAAAATAATAGTGTCATAGTCCCTCCATGATTTTTGTCACTTTTTATTTTGTCCAATAAAATTTTCCCCTCAGTGGGTGACTTAGCCGCGAATCCGTTTCGCCTAAGTTTGTAAAAATCCTACCGAGTGGTGAGCCAGACGCCCACTCGGAGGCTTAGCTGCGAATCCGTTTCGCCTAAGATATAGAAATCCTACCGAGTGAAGAGCAAACCTCTCACTCGGGGGCTTAGCTGCAGCCCAGTGCTCGCCTAAGATATAAAAATCCTACCGAGTGAAGAGCAAACCTCCCACTCGGGGGCTTAGCTGCAGCCCAGTGCTTGCCTAAGATATAAAAATCCTACCGAGTGAAGAGCAAACCTCTCACTCGGGGGCTTAGCTGCAGCCCAGTGCTCGCCTAAGTTATCAAAATCCTACCGAGTGGTAAGCCAGACTTCCACTCGGAGGCTTAGCTGCAGTCCAAGTACTCGCCTAAGTTATCAAAATCCTACCG
>NC_057801.1:586386006-586386753 GCF_018294505.1 Triticum aestivum | reverse complement strand
GTTTCCACGCCAGAAATGTTAGAGGTCGAGCCTTCCAGGAAGGAGATTTAGTTCTCCGAGTGGATCAGAAGAAACAACACAAGCTTGCTCCTTCTTGGGAAGGACCCTTCATCGTCACCAAAGTTCTCCACAACGGGGCGTACCGTCTTTACAACGTCGAGCATAATATCGACGAGCCCCGAGCTTGGAACGCGGAACTACTCCGCCCATTTTACACTTAAGTTTTATCACTCGGATGAGTTGCAATAAAGTACTTCTGTAGTTCATGGACCTCGAAATAATAGTGTCATAGTTCCTCCATAATTTTTGTCACTTTTTATTTTGTCCAATAAAATTCCCCCTCAGTGGGTGACTTAGCCGCGAATCCGTTCCGCCTAAGTTTGTAAAAAATCCTACCGAGTGGTGAGCCAGACTCCCACTCGGAGGCTTAGCTGCGAATCCGTTTCGCCTAAGTTATCAAAAATCCTACCGAGTGAAGAACAAACCTCTCACTCGGGGGCTTAGCTGCAGTCCAAGTACTCGCCTAAGTTATCAAAAATCCTACCGAGTGAAGAGCAAACCTCTCACTCGGGGGCTTAGCTGCAGTCCAAGTACTCGCCTAAGTTATGAAAATCCTACTGAGTGGTAAGCCAGACTTTCACTCGGAGGCTTAGCTGCAGTCCAAGTGCTCGCCTAAGTTATCAAAATCCTATCGAGTGGTAAGCCAGACTTCCACTCGGGGGCTTAGCTGCAGCCCAGTGCTCGCCT
>NC_057801.1:586267601-586385878 GCF_018294505.1 Triticum aestivum | reverse complement strand
AGACTTCCACTCGGGGGCTTAGCTGCAGTCCAAGTACTCGCCTAAGATATAAAAATCCTACCGAGTGAAGAGCAAACCTCTCACTTGGAAGCTTAGCTGCAGTCCAAGTACTCGCCTAAGACATAAAAATCCTACCGAGTGAAGATCAAACCTCTCACTCGGGGGCTTAGCTGCAGCCCAGCGCTTGCCTAAGTTATCAAAATCCTACCGAGTGACGAGCAAACCTCTCACTCGGAGGCTTAGCTGCAGTCCAAGTACTCGCCTAAGTTATGAAAATCCTACCGAGTGAAGAGCAAACCTCTCACTCGGGGGCTTAGCTGCAGCCCATTGCTCGCCTAAGTTATCAAAATCCTACCGAGTGAAGTGCAAACCTCTCACTCGGGGGGCTCAGCTGCAGCCCAGCGCTCGCCTAAGTGGATTAAGGAATAAGTCGACTGCAGTGAGCGTCTTGCTTTGAACCTGCAAAAGACATTTCGAGCCAAAAGCAATCATATTCAAACACCAAATTCAAGTTCAGATCGATACCTAAAGGAACCAAAAGTGCTCAGGCGCTAAGCATGTAAAGGTTTATCGGTTACAACTCCACTCGGCATACCGAGGCAAATTCAAAGCGTCTAGCTTAGAAGAAGTTTTTTACCCCTCCTATGGAGGGCTGGAAGGTGCAACAAACTCATCAAGATCAATTCCATCTACGATCCGAGTGGCAGCAGCAAGGAATGTTTCCATAAAGGACCTGAAGTCGTGTTTCTTGGTGTTGGCCACCCGGAGGGGAGCCAGCTTGTCTTCTCGCGCATCTTTGCAGTGGACTCGGGCCAGACACAGAGCAACATCTGCACCACACCGAGCCAAGGACTTTTTCCACTCCTGCACTCGACCAGGGACAGCGTTCAAACGAGCCATCAGCGACTCGAGGTCGTTCTGGAGTGTCTCCCCGGGCCAGAGCGTTGAGTCGATGCGAGATGTGGCGACCTTCAGCCTTGCAAGATAGTCCACGGCAGCTGCAACACGGGACTCCAGTCGGAAAACATTCATGGCGACTTCGTCGTTCACCGGAGAATTGACGGGGTCAAGGTTTGGTTCCAGCCGGCTAGTCTCTTCTTCAAAGTTTTGACAAAATTCTGCAAGGACGATCACCGAGTCAAGGCAATGGTCGAATGAAAAAACCACAGTTGAAAGTGATTGTTGAGCGTAAAGGTTTACCTTCAAGCATAAGAAACAACTTCTTGGCAAGACCACTCAGGAAGACCTCCAGATCATTTTTCTTCCCAAGAACAGCTTTCAGAGTAGCATTTTCTTGCTCAAGCTTTGTGACTGAAGCTAACTTCTCATCAACAAGCTTGATCTTCTCAGCTAGTTCAAGGTCTTTTTTCCTTTGGGCCTCCCTCACCTTACCTGCAAGTTACAACCAGATCAGATTTTGAAACAAATGAAGGGAAAAAGCCGTCGTTGAGGTCTCACCAAACATACCTTCGGTCTCCTCCTTTGCCTTCATCAGATTCTCCTGAACCAGCTTCAAATTCAGCTCGAGCTGAATGTGCTTGTTTTCCAGTTCAGTGTAGCGAGCCGCAAGGTCACAGGAGTTCTGCGAAGAACCAATCGACTAAATGTAAAAAATAATTCACTTCCGAGTGGAAAAGGAAAAAATCACGCGTTTCTAAGACTACAGCCGAATTCAAGCATTCGACCGTAGTCTCGGGGACTACACCCAGTGGGTGCACTCAGCGTGCCCCCACTAATCCTATTGAAGACAGAGTCGACCAGTCGACCGGTTTGCGAAATCCAATCGCCATAGTCGAATGACGGAAAGACTGAACTTATAAAGCCTAAGGCCGACTGCCAGCAGTCGACCTTAGCCTTGGAGACAGAGTCGACCAGTCGACCTCAAAAAAAAACAAGATGTATTCTTTAAGACTGTAATCGACTGCAAGCAGTCGACCACAGTCTCGGGGACTACACCCAGTGGGTGCACTCAGCGTGCCCCCACCAGTTTGCAAAATCCAGTCGCCATAGTCGAATGACGGAAAGACTAAACTTATAAAGCCTAAGGCCGACTGCCAGCAGTCGACCTTAGCCTTGGGGACTACACCCAGCGGGTGCACTCAGCGTGCCCCCGCTATCACGGAGTTTAAATCGACACACCCAGTGGGTGATTACTATAAATTCTGGAAAGAAAACAAACAGTGGTCGACTGACCTGAACATTGCTTTGGAGGGCGGAACTGGCGTCGTAAGCTGCCTGGCTCGCATCCCGGATGGTCTTCAACTGTTCCATCATGATCCCTGCCTGGCGTATCGCCTCCTTCGCTGCGCCAGCTTGGTCCCCTGGGACGTGGTGCATCGTGAAGAGGGAGGACTACAGAGCACTCGTCAGGGGATCTGCGAAGGACACAGTGTGTCGAGTGGCGTTTTCCTCCTCCGCGACCAGAGTCTCAGACACCGTCACATCCTGGGGCACCCTGCTGGCAGACGCTTTCCTACTCCTTCTATGCTTCAGCGGTTCCTCATCTTCATCATCATCAGGGAGAGTGATAACAACATTGGATGGAGCTACAGAAAAGAATCAGAATTAGAGATCATGAGTCAGTCGAATAAAGACGGTGTTAAGAGTATAGTACCAGGTTTTGAGGTTGCTGCGTCCTCCATCTCATGGTCGTCAGCCCGGGCCGAGGTCTCAGAAGTAGCAGCACTGCAACTCCAAAGAATCAGTCGACTAACTCCAGCGCCAACCAGAGATAAAGTTTGCACAAAACAAGAAGACTTAAGCAGCATGATTACCCTGATATGGTGGGGATGGACACCTTCATCTTCGGCAGGAGCTTGGTCGGCTTTGACGGGACCGCCCTGGGCTGCTTCGACGCCTTTTCAGTCGGCGCCGGAGAGGTGGTCCGAGGGTGCTTGGTCGACTGTGTAACAGTCGCAACCCCCTTACCACGTTCAGTCACAGGGTCATGGACAAGCTTCGACCGCCTTTCCGAGCGTGGTGGTGCGACCTCCTCCTCCTCCTCTTCTTCGTCCTCATCATCATCATCATCATCGTCGTCATCGTCATCGTCATCATCCTCAGCGGCGTCCGAGTCCCACTCCTCCTCTTGGCTCTCGCCCCCGCTCGCTTCTCCCTCCTCAGTCGGAGCCTGTGCCCCATTGGGCATAGAGTACAGCTCAGTGAGGACCTGGTAGACATCAAGACAAAGATCAGTCGACCGATCGGCAGAGAAAACAGAAATAAATGCGACGAGAATACAATGACATACCTTGTTTGGATCACTGTGGCAGTCGAGTGGATGAATCCTTCTGGCTCCACGAGGGTTATCCTTGTTCCCAGTAACAGCGGCCATCCACCTTTCTAGAGTGGCATCGTCGACTGCTTCTGGATTGACCCGAGTCACATCCTCAGTCCCGCAGTACAACCACATGCAATGGCTCCGGAACTGAAGAGGCTGGATACGACGCCTAAGAAAAACCTCCAGGAGATCCATACCCGTTACTCCCTCCCGAACCAACTGAACTACATGCTCCATCAGCATCTTCACGTCAGCTTTCTCCTCCAGAATCACCTTCAGAGAGGAGGGCTTGTTCACTCGACCCATGGTGAACTGAGGGAGTCCACTCGACTGCCCCGGCGTCGACTGATCCTGGCAGTAGAACCAGGTCGACTGCCAGCCTGTGACTGACTCAGGAAATGTCATGGCTGGGAAGGTGCTCTTGTTCCTCACCTGGATCCCCAGACCCCCACACATTTGGACAACTCAGGTTTTTTCGTCGCCTGGGCTCGCCTTCTTCACGGTCTGAGAGCGACACGTGAATATGTGCTTGAACAAACCCCAATGTGGTCGAAAACCCAGGAAACTCTCACACATGGACACAAACGCGGCAAGATAGGCGATAGAATTCGGGGTGAAGTGGTGGAGTTGCGCTCCAAAGAAGTTCAAGAAACCACGGAAGAAAATGCTCGGCGGCAAAGAGAATCCGCGGTCGACATGGGTAGCCAGAAGCACGCACTCACCCTCTTCCGGTTGGGGCTGCCACTCTTTCCCCGGAAGCCTCGCAGCTCCATGAGGGATCAGGCCCTCGTTGGCCATGTCGAGGAGATCCTTCTCCGTGATGGTCGACTGGATCCAATCTCCCTGGACCCAGCCTTTCGGCAGGCGAGATCTAGACGAAGACCCGCCACGACTGGTGGATCTCCCCTTCGCCTTCTCCGTCGCCGATGCCTTCTTCGCGCGTTCCAACGCCGCCGTCTTCTCCTTGACCATGGCTGCCGGCGGGACGCGCGAGGAGAAGTTGTGCGTAGGCGAAAGCGAGCGCGTTGGGCGGAGACGAAGGGAGCAGAGAGAGAATGCTGAGGCACTGTTCAAAAAACCCTCGCCGGGCGCGTTTATAAGATCCCTTCCGAGTGGATGACAAGTGGGCCCGGTCGATCTAATCATATCCTGAAACAGTTACGTGGACGTGATACGTGGCGAAAAAAGCGATGCGGGGATCGAGGCGTGTATGCCCTGTCCCATCCGAGCGCCGCGGTCTGCCCCGCTTCGCGCGCTTCCCCAAATTTCGCATCCCGCGGGATCCGCGAACGGCAGATCGGTCTGCCAGACGCGGGATTTCCTGCGATCCGTCGCTCGGAAATCGGCGAAGTCCAAAAGATCACTCGACGAAGGAAAAGAATGGATCGAGTCGACTGAAGAAAAGTTGCTCACTATCAACAAAGAGATTTTTTGGTTCAAAGCAATGCACGACCAGTATGCGAAGGCTAATCGGAAACAACACCAACTCCTTCATCACTCAAGCCTCAATCCATTCGGGGGCTAATGATGGAGTCATGTACATAGGGTAGGGTCACAGACCTTATCTAAGTACCCTGCCCGAGGACACCCTTAGAAGAGATCACCTTCCAGTCGACCTACGAGGGACTCACTCGACTAACTTGAAGGACTCGACCACGAAGACTCACTCGACCACCAGAAGATCAAGAAGCACTCTGCACTGCAACAGTCTGTAGTTAAGTAATCTTTATGATAGTTAAGACACTTTATGTGGGGCGTTACCAGTAACGCCCTAGACTTAATGTACCTTAAACCCTTCATTACGTGGGTTGGCTGGGGTCCTGGCGCACTCTATATAAGCCACCCCCCTCCACAGGCAGAAGGGTTCGGCACCCTGTAACTCATATACACATAATCCACTCGACCGCCTCCGGGCTCCGAGACGTAGGGCTTTTACTTCCTCCGAGAAGGGCCTGAACTCGTACATCTCTTGTGTTTACAACCTCTCCATAGCTAGGACCTTGCCTCTCCATACCTACCCCCACTCTACTGTCAGGCTTAGAACCACGACAAGCATCGCCTTTATGCCAAATTTTCTAAATGCGAATTTTGGTTGCCAGAAGTGACCTAACTAGGACATGTAATTTCTGGTAAAGGTATTGCTGTTAATCCCGAGCGAGTTCAAGCCGTCCTTAATTGGACTCCACCTGAATCGGTCAAGCAAGTTCGGAGTTTCCTTGGCTTGGCGAGCTATTGTCGTCGCTTTGTTGAGAATTTCTCCAAGGTTGCTAAACCTCTAACTGAACTCCTCAAGAAAGATAAAAAGTTTGAGTGGACTCCAGAACGTGAGCACAGTTTTCAGGAACTGAAAAGATGCTTGACTTCTGCTCCCGTACTAGTACCACCAGATTTCTCCAAGGACTTTGTTATCTATTGCGACGCCTAGCGACAAGGACTAGGCTGTATTCTCATGCAAGATCGACACGTAATTGCTTATGCTTCACAGCAATTGCACCCACATGAGGAAAACTACCCTACTCATGATCTGGAGCTTGCAGCTGTAGTCCATGCACTCAAAACATGGCGACATTACCTCCTCGGTAATCGTTGCGAAATCTTCACTGATCACCAAAGTTTGAAGTACATCTTCACCCAACCGGATTTAAATCTCAGGCAAAGACGTTGGGTCGAGTTGATCACAAATTTCGACTTAGGGATAATTACACCCCGGGAAAAGCCAATGTCATGGCTGATGCGCTAAGTCATAAATCTTATTGCAACAACATGATGCTGCAACAAAGCTAACCACTTCTCCACGAGGAATTTCGGAAACTTAACCTTCACATTGTTCCTCAAGGATTCCTTTCCACCTTGGTGGCGAAACCTACCCTTACAGATCAGATCATCAAAGCACAGAAGGTAGATCCGGGAATTTCCCGCATCAAGAGAAACATCAAGAAAGGAGTTGCGAATTGTTTCTCCATTGATGATCAAGGAGTCGTATACTTCGGTAATCGTCTAGTGGTTCCCAAGGTGCGAAACCTGAGGCGATTGATCCTTAAGGAAGCTCATGAATCTCCTCTCACCATTCATCCCGGTAGCACTAAGATGTATCAGGACCTACGCCAGAGGTTCTGGTGGACTAGGATGAAGAGAGAAATTGCTCAGTATATTGCTAGTTGCGACATGTGTCGTCGTGTAAAAGCAGAGCATCAACAGCCTGCTAGCACCCATCAACCCCTAGCTATTCCTGAATGGAAATGGGATAAAATTGGTATGGACTTCATCATCGGTTTTCCCAGGACCAAGAGAGGGAATGATGCTATCTTCGTCGTTATCGATCGTCTGTCCAAAGTGGCCCATTTCTTACCTGTTCGTGAGAGTATAACCGCTAGTCAGTTAGCAGACTTGTACATCTCCCGAATAGTGTCTCTCCATGGTGTTCCCTTGGAAATTAACTCGGATCGAGGAAGTCTCTTCACCTCCCGATTTTGGGAAAGTTTCCAAAATGCTATGGGAACCCGCCTTTCCTTTAGCACCGCCTTTCACCCTCAATCAAGTGGTCAAGTAGAACGCGTCAACCAGATTCTAGAAAGACATGCTTCGAGCTTCGGTTATCTCCGGAATGGATTGGGAGAAATGCCTTCCATTTGCCGAATTCGCTTATAACAACAGCTATCAATCTAGCTTGGGTAAAGCCCCTTTTGAAGTTCTCTATGGACGAAGGTGTCGAACACCCCTTAACTGGTCAGAAACCGGGGAAAGACAATTCTTTGGCCCGGATATGATCCAAGAAGCAGAAGAGCAAGTTCGCATCGTTCGTGAAAGGTTGAAAACAGCCCAATCTCGTCAAAAAGTCATTATGACCGAAAACATAAGGCTATGACTTTTGAGGTTGACGAGAAGGCTTACCTTCGGGTTACTCCTCTGAAGGGAACCCATCGTTTCAGTATCAAAGGCAAATTGGCTCCTCGTTACATTGGACCTTTTCGCATTCTCGCTAAACGAGGAGAAGTTGCCTACCAATTGGAACTACCTCCGCATCTCTCCAGAGTCCATGATGTCTTCCACGTTTCCCAACTCAGGCGTTGCTTCTCGGATCCTATCCGTGGAGTGGACCACGAAACGCTTGATCTTCAAGATAATCTTACGTATCGAGAGTACCCCGTTCGTATCCTCGATCAAGCCGAGCGTACTACTTGACGTCATAATATCAAGTTTCTCAAGGTTCAATGGTCGCACCATTCTGAGAAGGAAGCAACTTGGGAAAGGGAGGATCGTCTTCGACTCGAGTATCCCGCCTTCTTCCCGGAGGAACCTAAATCTCGGGACGAGATTCTTTTGAGTGGGGGTGAGTTGTCACACCCTAGCTAGTTCATGCATTAGAGTGTTGCATCATGTTTATTCTTTCAACAGAAACCTGAAATGGGGATGACAGAACCCCCAGCCCCCTCTGAATCCAACTAGGGTTTACTAAAAATATTTTCAATGAACCTGAAATGCCCTTCTAAAATGTCCATCATTTTTGTCTTGGTTCAGAACCTCTGCCAAAAGTGATGCACAATTTTCTAGGTCATCCTAATGTCTTTGAGTTAAATCATAAGTATTTGAATTTGGGCATTTAAAATTTATAAAAATATTTTAATGCTCAAATAATCCCAAGCTAAAATGTTCCATGTTGGAAATATTCCAACTAAGGACCAGGTGCAGTTTGGTGAATTTTGGAGTTGCCTAGGTATTATTAGAAATTCAACAAACTTACAGAATAAAAATAGAAACAGAAAAAAGGGGAAAAGCTTACCTGGCGCCACCCAGAGGCCCACCTGCCGGCCCAGCCCAGCCACCGCTCCAGCGAGCAGCTTGGCTTGGCCAGGCAGGCAGGCAGGTGCTCGACGGCGGCCGCAGCGTGTGCCACACAGCTGCCCGTCGCCCTGCTTCCCCCTCTTGCCCCTCTGTTGCCTTGGATGAGCTCCACGTCGTGCACCGAACCCCGTAGACACGCTCACTCAGCCCCAGCTCCTCTCCGTCGCTCTCCTGCGCCATGGCCGACGCCACCGCCGCCGCACCCTCGCAGTAGTCGTGCTCTCCGTCAACCCCGCGCTGCGCCACCGTGTCCAGGAGCTTCGCCACCCTCTACTCCTTCGAGCTAGCCAAGCCCCGAGCGCTCGCGTGCCCCGAAGCCACCACACGGACCTCGACCAAACAGCCATCGCCGGAGATCCCCTTCGCCGTCGCCGCCGCAGCAGCTCGCCCCCGACCGCACCGTCTGCTCCCTCAAGACCGCTGTGAGCCTGGCTACCTACTCCCCCTTCCCTTTCTCGCTCTCGTGCACCACCGCGAGCACACGTAGCTCACCCGCACGCGCCGCCGTGGAGCTCGTCACCGACGTGTCTCCGGCTAACCACCGGCCACCCCACCTTGTCTAACGCACTCATCGCGTCCCCAGGGGCCCAATGCACCTCACCACGTGCCTCGCCGTGCCCTGTAGCCTCGGATCCATCTTCACTCGACTCTGGCGACCGCGAAAGTCGTCGCCGACGACGTCTCCGGCCACCCCGAGCTCCACCACCACCACCAATAGCTGCGGCTCGGTCCCAGCTACCCGTAGATGCTCTCCGCCGCCCATTTGGTCGTCGGAGAGCACAAAACCACTCTCGCCGCCGCGTTCGGCCTCGCCGGCGGCTAGACGCCGGCGTGTTTGACTTTGACTTTGACCAGCGTGGGCCCAGTTTGACCCCCCTGGGCCTATGACAAGTGGGGCCCCATCTGCTAATTACCTCAGATTAGTTTAAACTAAATTTAGTTATTATAATTAACCACTGACATGCGGGACCCACTAGTCAGTTTGACCTGGACCAGCCTGTTGACTTGCTGAGGTCAGCATGACATCATGCTGACGCAGTAATCCTTTTCTGGAATTTAAATAAATCTAGAATGATTTATAAATTTCAGAAAATGATCTAAACTTCAAAAATTCATAGTAAATCAACCGTAGCTCCAAATGCAAAGTGTTATATATGAAAAATGATCAGAAAAATCCAACCTATCCATCTGTACTAGTTTCATGCATGTTTAGACAAGCTAACCTGCTGTTTATTGCAGAACAAGTTAAAGCACCTTAAAGGACCATATATGAGTTTGAAAATTGAATCTTTGGTTCAAAATGGTTCAAACCCATCTGGTCTTAGTTGCATTAGCCCAACACACTCATATTGCCATGTCTCATGCATGCATCATATTGTTGCATATTGTTTGGTGATGCTTGTGTATCGGTGTTCTCTGCGGCAGGTTCTGCCCCCGAGGAGTACCGTGATTACCCCAACGAAGAACAATACCACTGCACCGACCCATCAGGCAAGCAACCAACCATTTGATCATATCGATACAATCCCATGTTCTTGCTCCTGCTCTCTTTTACTGCATTAAGACAACGCGTTTCAAACTGCTGTGTGCCGCGGTAGTTGAACCCATTTCCTCTGCATGACCTGTCATTGCCACAGTAACTAGATGAAACCCATTAGCATGTGTAGGAGTTGATTGAGCCATGTATGTGTGTTGTTCCTACCTTGCTATGCCTGCTATGCTTAGAGTCGTGTCAGGTCTGGTTCATCTGGGTGATGGGCTAGAGTGAAATGATCGTGTTGGTATAGAGTGTTGTGTTGAACACGATTTGGTAAAGGTATCGATGAGAGGCCATGTAGGAGTACATGGTGGGTTGTTTCATTGAAGCCATCCTTAAGCACTGAGATCTGTATGTGTGATTTATGATTCAGCTACTACCATGCATTGGGCCCGAAACCAATGGACCCTCTCGACTTCTTATTCACCATAGTTCTCCATCCAGGAGTTGCAAGTAGTTTCTGGTGTTTGTAGCCTACTAGAGGCCGTGGACAGCGCTGACCGTAGGGGTGGGCTGTGATGCGGTAGGTACGTGGCCGGGTATACCGGGCACCCGTTAGGTGTCTCGGAACCCTGTTCACATCGTTTGGGGCTGTGAGCGAAACCCCGGCCGGATCTCCTCACGGATGGAACCCGAATAGGCGATAAACCTGGACTAGAGACTTAGGTGATTAGGTAGGTCGTGGCCGACACCCACGTTGGGCTTCCGCTTGAAGGTTGCTGAGTACATGTCGTGTAAACGGCGGTAAGTGGTGAGAGCATGTATGAAGAAGTACACCCCTGCAGGGTTAACATAATCTATTCGAATAGCCGCGTCCACGGTAAAGGACTACTTGGTTGCCTATACAGTTCATAGACAAGTAAACTGGAAACTACTAAAAGCCTCAAGATAAGCGTGAGTGCCGAGGATGGCTCTTCCGTAGGAAGACGGAGGTGGATCCTCGATAGTGTATTGAAGTGGTGAATAGTGGACTCATGTGCGCAAAAGCATTTCAAGTTGGAGTCTCGTAGGATAGCTTAGCCAAGAGTCAAAGCTGGCTTGCTGCAATAACTCCACCAACCCTTCTTGACAATGTGCATGTATGTAGGATCTGATGTAAGTCTTGCTGAGTACCTTTGTACTCATGTTGCTTTAATTTATATTTTTCAGAAGATGCTACAACCCCTTCCGACGGGTTCTTCATAGACGTTGACATCGATGAGTAGACTAAGGCCCATGTGGTGATCCTGAGCACGTGAAGGACCATGTAGTATAGCTAGGCTTACCCAAGCCTCTTTTATTTTACTAGTTGTCTGTACTCAGACAAGTTACTTCCGCTGTCGGCTTGTATGCTTGTATGACTTGAATGTGGGTCGTGCGACCCGTACTTGTGTGTATGTTATGTATGGCTCTCTGAGCCTTTAAATAAAGTACTTGTGTCGTAGAGTCATGTTGTGATGCCTTGTTGTATTTACACATATCGAGCATATTGTGTGTATGATTGAAATGCTTGGTATGTGTGGGATCTGACTATCTAGTTGTTTATCTTTAGTAGCCTCTCTTACCGGGAAATGTCTCCTAGTGTTTCCATTGAGCCATGGTAGCTTGCTACTGCTCCGGAACACTTAGGCTGGCCGGCATGTGTCCTTCTTCGTTCCTGTGTCTGTCCCTTCGGGGAAATGTCACGCATTTTGTACCGGAGTCCTGTTAGCCCGCTACATCCGGTTTACCAGAGTCCTGCTAGCCCAGTGCTACAGCCCGAACTCACTTGCTGATGACCGACACGTTCGATGCTGGGTCATGGATGCCTGTCCCTGTAAGTCTGTGCCACTTTGGGTTTACGACTAGTCATGTCAGCCCGGGCTCCTTATCATATGGATGCTAGCGACACTATCATATACGTGAGCCAAAAGGCGCAAACGGTCCCGGGCAAAGGTAAGGCGACACCCGTGGGGATACCGTGTGTGAGGCTGCAAAATGATATGAGGTGTTACAGGCTAGATCGATGTGACATTGAGTCGGGGTCCTGACAGTAATGATAGTACCACATACTTGTGGCACTGCCATTTGAGTCATACTGTTATAAAATGCATGAAGAAGCTCCATGTTGATGGATCTTTGGACTCGCTCGTTTTTGAAAAGATTGAGACATGCGAACCATTTCTATTTGTATATATGCATGAAGAAACTCCATAC
Organism: Triticum aestivum; assembly: GCF_018294505.1. NCBI lineage: Eukaryota > Viridiplantae > Streptophyta > Magnoliopsida > Poales > Poaceae > Triticum > Triticum aestivum. The sequence continues at coordinate 586,374,044 of NC_057801.1, read as the reverse complement.
AGATGGATCGTTTGGACTCACTTGATTTTGAATCACTTGAGACATGCAAATCATACCACATGGGCAAGATGACTGAAAGGCCTCATTTTTCAGTAAGATGAAACAAGAGAGCAACTTGTTGGAAGTAATACATTTGATGTGTGCAATCCAATGAGTGCCTGATATGATCATAGATATGATCATAATTAATACCGCCTGGAACACCATAGTGTGATGGCGTGTCCGAACATCATAAATGCACCCTATTGGATATTGTGCATACCATGATGTCTATTATTGAATTACCACTATCGTTTATGGGTTAGGCATTAAAGACAGCCGCATTCACTTTAAATAGGGTCCACGTAATTCCGTTGAGATGACACTGTATGAACTATGGTTTAGAGAAACCTAAGCTGTCATTTCTTAAAAGGTTTGGGGCTGTGACGCTTATGTAAAAGGTTTTGCCTGATAAGCTCGAACCCAAAGCGGATAAAATGCATCTTCATAGGACACCCAAAACAGTTGGGGCATACCTCCTATTTTAGATCCGGAAGCAAAAGTGATTGTTTGTAGAAACAGTTCCTTTCTCGAGGAAAAGTTTCTCTTGAAAGAATTGAGTGGGAGGATGGTGGAGACTTGATGAGGTTATTGAACCGTCACTTCAACTAGTGTGTAGCAGGGCACAGGAAGTTGTTCCTGTGGCGCCTACACCAATTGAAGTGGAAGCTGATGATATTGATCATGAAACTTCGGATCAAGTCACTATCAAAACTCGTAGGTTGACAAGGATACCTACTACTTCAGAGTGGTACATAATCCTGTCTTGGAGGTCATCTTGCTAGACAACAATGAACCTACGAGCTATGGAGAAGCGATGGTGGGCCCGGATTCCGACCAATGGCTCGAGGCCATAAAATCCGAGAGAGGATCCATGTATGACAACAAAGTATGGACTTTGGAAGAACCACTTGATGGTCGTAAGGCTGTTGGGTGCAGATGGATTTTAAAAGGAAGACGAACAATGATGGTAAGTATCACCATTAAGAAAGCTCGACTTGTCGTTAAGATATTTTTTGGCAAGTTCAAGGAGTTGGCTACGATGAGACTTTCTCACTCGTAGCGATGCTAAGAGTCTGTTGGAATCATATTAGCAATTACTGCATTATTTATGAAATCTTGCATATAGGCTGTCAAAACATTGTTTCCTCGACGATTTTCTTGAGGAAAGGTTGTATGTGATACAACCAGAAGGTTTTGACAATCCTGAAAGATGCTAACAAGTATGCAAAGCTCCAGAAATCCTTCTAAGGACTGGAGTAAGCATCTCGGAGTTGGAATATACACTTTGATGAGATGATCAAAGATTTTGGGTTTATACAAAGTTTATGAGAAACTTGTATTTCCAAAGAAGTGAGTGGGAGCACTATAGAATTTCGCATGAGTATATGTTGTTGACATATTGTTGATCAGAAATGATGTAGAGTTTCTGGAAAGCATATAGGGTTATTTGAAAAGTGTTTTTCAATGGAAAAGCTAGATTAAGCTGCTTGAACATTGAGCATCAAGATCTATAAGGATAGATCAAGATCGCTTGATAGTACTTTCAAACGAACACATACGTGACAAGATTTTGAAGGAGTTCAAAATAGATCGGCAAAGAAGGAGTTCTTGGCTGTGTTATAAGGTGTGAGTATCGAGTAAGACTCCAGACCTGACCACGGCAGAATAGAGAGAAAGGACGAAGGTCGTCCCCTATGCTTTAGACGTAGGCTCTACAGTATGCTATGCTGTGTACTGCACCTGAAGTGTGCCTTGCCATGAGCCAGTCAAGGGGTACAAGTGTGATCCAGGAATGGATCACATGACAGTGGTCAAACTTATCCTTAGTAACTAGTTGACTAAGGAATTTTTTTCGATTATGGAGGTGGTAAAAGAGTTCGTCGTAAAGTGTTAGGTCGATGCAAACTTTGACACTAATCCGGATGACTCTGAGTAGTAAACCGGATTCATGTAGTAGAGTAGTTGTTTGGAATAGCTCCAAGTAACGCGTGGAAGCTGCATCTACAAGATGACATAGAGATTTGTAAAGCACACACGGATTTGAAAGATTCAGACCCGTTAACTAATAACCTCTCTCACAAGCGAGATATGATCAAACCCAATGGGTGTTGGATACATTACAATCACATAGTGATGTGAACTAGATTACTGGCTCTAGTGCAAGTGGGAGACTGTTAGAAATATGCCCTAGAGGCAATAATAAAATGGTTATTATTGTATTTCCTTGTTCATGATAATTGTCTATTGTTCATGCTATAATTGTATTAACTGGAAACCATAATACATGTGTGAATACATAGACCATAACATGTCCCTAGTGAGCCTCTAGTTGACTAGCTCGTTGATCAATAGATGGTTATGGTTTCCTGACTACGAACATTGGATGCCATTGATAATGGGATCACATCATTAGGAGAATGATGTGATGGACAAGACCCAATCCTAAGCATAGCACATGATCGTGTAGTTCGTTTGCTAAAGCTTTTCTAATGTCAAGTATCATTTCCTTAGACCATGAGATTGTGTAACTCCCGGATACCGTAGGAATGCTTTGGGTGTACCAAACGTCAGAACGTAATTGGGTGGCTATAAAGGTGCACTACAGGTATCTCCGAAAGTGTCTGTTGGGTTGGCACGAATCGAGACTGGGATTTGTCACTCCGTATGACCGAGAGGTATCTCTGGGCCCACTCGGTAATGCATCATCATAATGAGCTCAATGTGACTAAGTAGTTAGTCATGGGATCATGCATTATGGAATGAGTAAAGAGACTTGCCGGTAACGAGATTGAACAAGGTATAGGGATACCGTCGATCGAATCTCGGGCAAGTAACATACCAATGGATAAACGGAATTGTATACGGGATTGATTGAATCCTTGACATCGTGGTTCATCCGATGAGATCATCATGGAACATGTGGGAGCCAACATGGGTATCCAGATCCCGCTGTTGGTTATTGGCCGGAGAACGTCTCGGTCATGTCGGCATGGTTCCTGAACCCGTAGGGTCTACACACTTAAGGTTCGGTGACGCTAGAGTTGTTATGGGAAATAGTATGTGGTTACCGAAGGTAGTTCAGAGTCCCAGATGTGATCCCGGACATCACGAGGAGTTCCAAAATGGTTTGGCGGTGAAGATCGATATATTGGACGAAGGGTATTGGAGTCCGGAAGTGTTCCGGGGGTACCAGGCTATGGCCAGCATGACCGAAAGGTGTTTCGGGAGCCCCGACAAGTGTTGGAGGGCCTCATGGGCCAAAGGGGAAGGGGCAAACCAGCCCACTAAGGGGTGGTGCACCACCACACCCTTTCCCACGTTAGTTGGGGAGGTAGGGAGCCTCCACCTGGCTTGGGAGGCAATCCTCCACCTACTTGGCTTGGGGGGCAAGTCTCATTAGGATTTTCCCTAGGGAGATCCAATCTGCTTGGCCGCCGCCCCCTAGGGGAAACCCTAGGGTGCCTCCCCCTCTCCCCTTGCCCCTATATATAGTGGAGGGGTGGGAGGGCAGCCACACCTCTTCCCTGGCGCAGCCCTCTCCCTCCTCCAACACCTCCCCCTCCTCCGTAGTGCTTGGCAAAGCCCTGCCGGAGAACCACGAGCTCCATCGCCACCATGTCGTCGTGCTGCTGGAGTTTTCCCTCAACTTCTCCTCTCCCCTTGCTGGATCAAGAAGGAGGAGACGTCCCCAGGCTGTACATGTGTTGAACGCGGAGGCGCCGTCCGTTTGGCGCTTAGATCGGAATCGACCATGATTTGAATCACCGCGAGTATGACTCCATTAACCGCGTTCTTGTAACGCTTCCGCATCGCGATCTTCAAGGTTATGAAGATACACTCATCCTATCCCTCTCTTGTTGCTAGCATCTCCATAGATTGATCTTGGTGATGCGTAGAATTTTTTTGAATTATTGCTACGTTCCCCAACACATATAAGGGAGGTACATTTTCAAGCTTGATGTTAGCAACAATCATGACCCGGTGCTATCAATATTTACAAACCGTATATTTTGGCAATGATAAACCGGCAAGTTCTACAAGCCGCCTGAATATCAGTTGAATATTTCAAGACTAATATTTTTTTCAAGTCAGAGCATTGAAGGCCGACTCAAATGGATTATTTATTCACAATATTTCTTCTACAAGAAAATTGATTATAAAGTTGGTCTATTCACCCAGATTTTCTAGAAGAAGGAAAGGACAAGGACTTAAGGATGATCAGGTGCCGGCTTACAAGAATTTTTAACCCGGAGCACAACCTGTCAAATTTGTTGTTGTGTTTATTTTGCAGGATCAGTTTAACATGGATAAATCCAAATTAAACTAGGGGCTAATGTCGGGGATATACCCCGCAGTATGACCCAGCCGGAAGTGTGACCCGGCTGGACTTGGCGACTCACCGGTGACCCGCCCTGACTTGGCAACTCACTAAGTGACCCGCCCGGATCTCTCCACTCACTGATAACCCGGCCAATCCAGGTGACTCATTGGTGACTCAGCAGGCGGGTTAGAGGAGCGACAAGACCCGGAGGCCCAGAAGATTCAAGGCCCAGAAGGCCGGCTCATGTTATGGTGGGCCGGCTTAAGAGGAAAGCATAAGGAATATTCCCTTAGAAAGGAAGCAAGACTAGGACTCCACTTGTAAAAGAGTAATCCTAATCCTACTAGGACTAGTCATGTCTATCTAGCCTTGTAAAAGAGTAATCCTAATCCTACTAGGACTAGCCGACAGATATTATTCAGCTCCCAGATGATGATGAGGAGGGGCCTCCAAAGAACACACAAGGAAGAGGCAGGGGCTCGACCACTTCGCGGAACATCACCAAGAGAGTGCCTTCAAGACGGACGTCTCACCCATTGACTGAACCCGTGGTCCAGGAACTTGGTGGTTCATCACAAACTGCTGTTACTTTTGCTGTCCCGTTGTCGACTGTCCAGCCTCCAATGTCGATTGCTCAAACTTCTGACCTGACTGGTGAGTCACCGGCTCCAGCGTCCGCTGAGTTCACTCTGCATCATGTCCTGGAGGACCAAACAGGAGCTGCTAAGGAAGCAATGATCCAAGCTGGCCTGATGATGGAGCGACTGAAGGTGGTGTACGAGTCTAGCAAGGCCGCGTACGACGCCAGTTCTGCGCTATAGGCCAATGTTAGAGTAAGTACGATTGTAAGTTGATTTCCGATTGGTTTTTCTTTGCCTTGAACCTTGCTCCGTTAGGATATGCTATCTGGAACTGCTGCTTTCTTACTCGCAAGATGTCCATAGATGGGCATTTTGGAACGTTTAATGTGCATATATCATGGGTCTGTGCCTTGAACCTGTACACCCACTAGGTGTTTTCATTTGCCATGTAGTTTCTCTTCCACTCGTGTCGGTCAGGCCATGTCGAGTGGGGGTTTTGGTACAGTGGGGGCATGCTGAGTGCACCCACTGGGTGTAGTTCCTGAGACCCATGTCGAATGGTTGATTTGGCGTGGGTCTTAGAGTATGTTTGTGAAAGCACAAGTGCTCCCTGGGTGATTTTGGTAATTAATGTCAACATATCTCTTGTTGGACTAATACTTCTATCTAGTATATTTCAGATGAGTTCAACAATGGAGTGTTAGGACAAAAATATGTGGAACCCCTTCAAGATGCTAAGGACAAACATTGGCAGAAGCACAAGACTATACATTTTCATTTTAGTGATCCAAGACCACATTGAGTCCATAGGAAAGCCAATACTATTAAAAGGGGATGAGGTGTTGCTTAATGGCTTGCTTGTTCAAAGTGCTTAGTGATATGCTCCAAAGCCCTCCACCACTTTCTCATTTCCACATATGTCCTAAACCTAAAGTCAAACTCGGACCCACCAATTTGATCAATCCGGCGCCATCGAGTTCTCTTGACATAGCCACTACCAGAAACCCTAACTAGTTCGGTCTCACTGATGTGATCTCGGTCTCACCGAGATGGCCTTGCAAACTCTCTGTTACCAATTGTAATTATTTCGGTCTCACCGAAATGTGCAGTCAGTCCCATCAAGTTTGCTTAACAAAGTCTCTATTTGCTGATTGCTTAAATTGGGCTCACCGAGTTCACGCAATCAGTCTCACCGAGATAAGGTTTTGCCCTAACCCTAGCACACCGGTCTCACCGAGTTGACCTTGTCAGTCCCACCGAAAAACTCTAATGTTCACATTTTGAACGAGATCGGTCTCACCGAGTTTCACTATTCGGTCCTACCAAGTTTGGTAAATTGTGTGTAACGGTTAGATTTTGTGTGGAGGCTATATATACCCCTCCACCCCCTTCTCCATTTGTGAGAGAGCCATCAGAACGTGCCTACACTTCCACTACTCATTTTCTAAGAGAGAACCACCTACTCATGTGTTGAGACCAAGACATTTCAATCCAACCACAAGAATCTTGATCTCTCTAGCTTTCCCCAAGTTGCTTTCCACTCAAATCATCTTTCCACCATAGCCAAATCTGTGAGAGAGAGTTGAGTGCTGGGGAGACTATCATTTGAAGCACAAGAGCAAGGAGTTCATCATCAACACACCATCTATTACCTTTTGGAGAGTGGTGTCTCCTAGATTGGTTAGGTGTCACTTGGGAGCCTTCGTCAAGATTGTGGAGTTGAACCAAGGAGTTTGTAAGGGCAAGGAGATCGCCTACTTCGTGAAGATCTACCCAAGTGAGGCAAGTCCTTCGTGGGCGATGGCCATGGTGGGATAGACAAGGTTGCTTCTTCGTGGACCCTTCATGGGTGGAGACCTTTGTGGACTCGCGCAACCATTATCCTTCATGGATTGAAGTCTCCACCAACGTGGATGTATGTAGCGCCACCTATCGGAACCACGCCAAAAATCCTCGTGTCTCCAATTGCGTTTGCACAGTCCAATCCCATCCCTTTACTTTCTTGCAAATTGCATGCTTTAGTTTCCGCTGCTCATATACTCTTGCCATGCTTGCTTGAATTCTATTGTGAATGCTTGAAATTGTGCTAATTTCCAACCTCAACTTGAAAAACTTAAAAACTGCTACCTTTACTTGTTGAGGATCTAATCACCCCCATCTAGACACCTCTTCTCGATCCTTTCAATTGGTATCAGAGCTTTGGTCTCCATTGCTTTCGTTTAAACACCATTCGAGGAAGATGGATGAGTCTATGATTGGGAGTATTAGACGTAGAGTGTCTATGCTTGATGGAGAGTTCTATAATGCTTGGAAAAATGAGATGGTTGAGATTTTCAATGAATATCACTTGAACAAGTACATTACTACCCCTTGTGCTCTCCTTGTTGACCCCTTGCATCCTACCCCTGACGAGTCTCTTGACATGATTTGCAATCTTAGAACTGCCAATCTTATCACTAGAGGATTACCTAGAAATTTGATTGCTGCTTGCCAACTCTTGAATGTGCTTACACTATATAGAAATTCCTTGAGGAACAATTTCCAAACTTTTCCTTCAAAAACTTGGATGAGATTCTTCACAAGTCTATTGCTTTGAATAAGATGAGTCCCAATGATCCTAAGTTTGGTGATTATCTATTTCAGCTTCGTGACCTTATGTGTGCCAAAGGAGATGTTGGAATCATTAGCAACATCATTTCCGAAGTCATTAGAATTCATAGAGATGCACATTATCATGATCACAAAACTAATGAATCTCTCTCTCTAGGAAATGATCAATCACAAGATGATGTTGAACATGGATACTATGATGAGGATGATGATAGTGACTATGATCTCGATGAGTCTATGAGACACTTTGGTCTTATGGCTAACCTTCGCGGCTACATTGCTAGAGAAAAGGAATGGGTTCTTGATAGTGGATGTACCGATCACATGACCGGAGACAAGAATATGTTTCGTGAGCTTGCTGAAAACAACGGCCCTCGAAAGTATGCCACTTTTGGTGATAACTCAAAGGGTGAGGTGGTTGGCCTCGATAAGGTGGCCATCTCACATGACAGCTCCATACAAAATGTTATGCTCGTTGAATCTCTTGGCTATAATTTACTTTCTGTATCTAGACTAGCCAATTTCGGTTTCAATGTCCTAATTACCGAAGTAGATTGCCAAGTGTTTTGAAGAGATAATCATAATATGGTTTTTACCGGCATACATAGAGGTGATCTATATGTTGTTGATTTCACTAAAAAGGCTCAACCTAGAACTTGCTGAATTGCCAAATCTTCTAAAGGCTGGTTGTGGCACAGACGGTTAGGTCATGTGGGCATGCAAAATCTTGACAAGCTTATTAAAGGTGATCATATCCTTGGTGTTAAAGATGTTATATTTTACAAGCATAGACTTTGTAGTGCTTGCCAAGCAGGAAAACAAGTTGGAGGAAGCCATCCCGTGAAGAACATCATGACCACGAGAAGACCACTCGAGCTACTTCACATGGATCTTTTCGGTCCCAATGCCTACAAGAGTCTCGATGGTAACTCATTCGGATTGGTCATTGTTGATGATTTTTCAAGATTTACGTGGGTGTTCTTTCTTGATGATAAATCACAGGTCCAAAAGATATTCAAGAATTTCACTAGGAAGGCCCAAAATCAATTTGAAGTGAAGATCAAGAAGGTTCGCAGCGACAACAGAACGAAGTTCAAGAGTGCCAATGTGGACACCTTTATTGACGAAGAAGGGATTTCACATGAGTTCTCGGCTACGTACACGCCTCGGCAGAATGGAGTTGTTCAGAGGAAGAATCGGATGCTCATCGAAATGGCGAGAACGATGCTTGATGAGTACAAGACGCCAAAACACTTTTGGGCGGCAGCGGTTGAGACAGCTTGCCATGCAACAAATCGTCTATATCTTCACAAGCTACTCGGCAAGACATCATACGAGCTTGTCACCGGTAACAAACCCCAAGTTGGATACTTTTGGGTATTCGGCTCAAAGTGCTACATTCTTGATAAGCATCGTCGTTCAAAATTTGCTCCTAAATCTCATGAAGGTTTCCTACTCGGTTATGGCTCAAACTCTCACACATACCGTGTCTACAACAATTTCACCTGAAAGGTTGAATAGACGGTAGATGTGAAGTTTGATGAATCTAACGGCTCGCAAGTAGAGCAATTGCCAATTGATGTAGGTGACAAAGATCCTTTGGAAGCTATACAAGACTTATCCATTGGCAAGATTCACCCAACGGAGGTGAAGGAGAGTACCTCGTCTGTCCAAGTGGAAGCCTCAACATCATGCCAAAATGATCCACAAGTTAACTTGGAGGCATCCACAAGTGGGACACATCAAGACGATGGAAACGAGGATGTACAACAAGACAAACTGTTGGAAATATGCCCTAGAGGCAATAATAAAAGGGTTATTATTATATTTCCTTGTTCATGATAATTGTCTTTTATTCATGCTATAATTGTATTATCCGGAAATTGTAATACACGTGTGAATACAAAGACCACAATATGTTCCTAGTGAGCCTCTAGTTGACTAGCTCGTTGATCAATAGATAGTCATGGTTTCCTGACTATGGACATTGGATGTCATTGATAATAGGATCACATCATTAGGAGAATGATGTGATGGACAAGACCCAATCCTAAGCATAGCACAAGATCGTGTAGTTCGTTTGCTAGATCTTTTCCAATGTCAAGTATCTTTTCCTTAGACCATGAGATCGTGTTACTCTGGATACCGTAGGAGTGCTTTGGGTGTACCAAACGTCACAACGTAACTGGGTGGCTATAAAGGTGCACTACATGTATCTTCAAAAGTGTCTGTTGAGTTGACACGGATCGAGACTGGGATTTGTCACTCCGTATGAGGGAGAGGTATCTCTGGGCCCACTCGGTAATGCATCATCATAATGAGCTCAAAGTGACCAAGTGTCTGGTCACGGGATCATGCATTACGGTACGAGTAAAGTGACTTGCCGGTAACGAGATTGAACAAGGTATTGGGATACCGACGATCGAATCTCGGGCAAGTAACGTGCCGATTGACAAAGGGAATTGTATACGGGGTTGCTTAAATCCTCGACATCGTGGTTCATCCGATGAGATCATCAAGGAGTATGTGGGAGCCAACATGGGTATCCAGATCCCGCTGTTGGTTATTGACCAGAGAGCCGTCTCGGTCATGTCTACATGTCTCCCGAACCCGTAGGGTCTACACACTTAAGGTTCGGTGACGCTAGGGTTGTATGAATATGAGTATGCAGCAAATCGAAAGTTGTTCAGAGTCCCGGATGAGATCCCGGACGTCACGAGGAGTTCCGGAATGGTCCGGAGGTAAAGAATTATATATGGGAAGTCGAGTTTCGGCCATCGAGTTTTGGGGTTCACCGGTATTGTACCGGGACCACCGAAAGGGTACTGGGGGTCCACCAGGTGGGGCCACCCATCCCGGAGGGCCCCATGGGCTGAAGTGGGAGGGGAACCAGCCCCTGGTGGGCTGGTGCGCCCCCCTGGGCCCCCCTCTGCGCCTAGGGCTGGGAACCCTAGGGGAGGGGGCGCCTCCACTTGCCTTGGGGGGCAAGTCTCCCCCCTTGGCCGCCGTCCCCCCCGAGGAGATCCCATCTCCTAGGGCCGCCGCCCCCCTGGGGTCCCTATATAAAGAGGGGGCTGGGAGGGCAGCCGCACCTAATGTCTTGGCGCCTCCCTCCCCCCTTTCTACACCTCCTCCTCCCGTAGTCGCTTGGCGAAGCCCTGCCGGAACTCTGCTGCATCCACCACCACACCGTCGTGCTGCTGGATCTTCATCAACCTCTCCTTCCCCCTTGCTGGATCAAGAAGGAGGAGACGTCATCCGCTCCGTACGTGTGTTGAACGCGAAGGTGTTGTCCGTTCGGCACTTGGTCATCGGTGATTTGGATCACGACGAGTACGACTACCTCAACCCCGTTCTCTTGAACGCTTCCGCTCGCGATCTACAAAGGTATGTAGATGCACTCCTATCACTCGTTGCTAGATGAACTCATAGATGGATGTTGGTGAAACTGTAGGAAAATTTTTATTTTCTGCAACGTTCCCCAACAGTGGCATCATGAGCTAGGTCTATGCGTAGTTCTCTATTGCACGAGTAGAACACAAATCTGTTGTGGGCGTAGATGTTGTCAACTTTCTTGCCACTACTAGTCTTATTTTGCTTCAACGGTATTGTGGGATGAAGCGGCCTGGACCGACCTTACACGTAAGCTTACTTGAGACAGGTTCCACCGACTGACATGCACTAGTTGCATAAGGTGGCTAGCGGGTGTCTGTCTCTCCCACTTTAGTTGGAGCGGATTCGATGAAAAGGGTCCTTATGAAGGGTAAATAGAAGTTGACAAATCATGTTGTGGCTTTTTTCGTAGGTAAGAAAATGTTCTTGCTAGAACCCTATTGCAGGCACGTAAAAGATGCAACAACAATTAGAGGACGTCTAACTTATTTTTGCAGCAATTGCCTTGTGATGTGATATGGCCAAAAGTTGTGATGAATGATGAATGATATATTGTGATGTATGAGATCATGTTCTTGTAATAGGAATCACGACTTGCATGTCTATGAGTATGACAACCGGCAGGAGCCATAGGAGTTGTTCTTAATTATTGTATGACCTGCGTGTCAATGATTTAGCACCAAATTACTTTACTTTATTGCTAAACCGTTAGCCATAGTAGTAGAAGTAATAGTTGGCGAGCAACTTCATGGAGACATGATGATGGAGATCATGATGATGGAGATCATGGTGTCATGCCGGTGACGAAGATGATCATGGAGCCCCGAAGATGGAGATCAAAGGAGCTATATGATATTGGCCATATCATGTCACTACTATATAATTGCACGTGATGTTTATTATGTTTATGCATCTTGTTTACTTAGAACGATGGTAGTAAATAAGATGATCCCTTATAATAATTTCAAGAAAGTGTTCTCCCCTAACTGTGCGCCGTTCCTAAAGTTCGTTGTTTCGAAGCACCACGTGATGATCGGGTGTGATAGATTCTTACGTTCACATACAACGGGTGTAAGACAGTTTTACACATGCAAAACACTTAGGGTTAACTTGACGAGCCTAGCATGTACAGACATGGGCTCGGAACACAGAGACCGAAAGGTCGAACATGAGTCGTATGGAAGATACGATCAACAAGGAGATGTTCACCGATGATGACTAGTCCGTCTCACGTGATGATCGGACACGGCCTAGTCGACTCAGATCATGTAACACTTAGATGACTAGAGGGATGTCTAATCTGAGTGGGAGTTCATTAAGTAATTTGATTAGATGAACTTAATTATCATGAACTTAGTCTAAAATCTTTGCAAAATATGTCTTGTAGATCAAATGGCCAACGCTCATGTCAACATGAACTTCAACACATTCCTAGAGAAAACCAAGCTGAAAGATGATGGCAGCAACTATACGGACTGGGTCCGGAACCTGAGGATCATCCTCATAGCTGCCAAGAAAGCATATGTCCTAGAAGGACCGCTAGGTGAAGCACCCATCCCAGAGAACCAAGATGTTATGAACGCTTGGCAGTCACGTGCTGATGATTACTCCCTCGTTCAGTACGGCATGCTTTACAGCTTAGAACCGGGGCTCCAAAAGCGTTTTGAGCAACACGGAGCATACGAGATATTCGAGGAGCTGAAAATGGTTTTCTAAGCTCATGCCCGGGTCGAGAGATATGAAGTCTCCGACAAGTTCTATAGTTGTAAGATGGAGGAAAATAGTTCTGTCAGTGAGCACATACTCAAAATGTCTGGGTTGCACAACCGCCTGTCCCAATTGGACATTAACCTCCCGGATGAGGCGGTCATTGACAGAATCCTTCAGTCGCTCCCACCAAGCTACAAGAGCTTTGTGATGAACTACAATATGCAGGGGATGGTGAAAACTATTCCTGAAGTATTTTCAATGCTGAAGTCGGCAGAGGTAGAAATCAAGAAAGAACATCAAGTGTTGATGGTCAATAAAACCACCAAGTTCAAGATGGGCAAGGGTAATAAGAACTTCAAGAAGGACGGCAAGGATGTTGCCGCACCCGGTAAGCCAGTTGCCGGGAAGAAATCAAAGAATCGACCCAAGCCTGAGACTAAGTGCTTTTATTGCAAAGGGAAGGGTCACTGGAAGCGGAACTTCCCCAAATACTTAACGGACAAGAAGGCCGGCAACACTAAAGGTATATATGATATACATGTAATTGATGTGTACCTTACCAGTAATTGTAGTAACTCCTGGGTATTTGATACCGGTGCCGTTGCTCATATTTGTAACTCACAGCAGGAGCTGCGGAATAAGCGGAGACTGGCAAAGGACGAGGTGACGATGCGCATCGGGAATGGTTCCAAGGTCGATGTGATCGCCGTCGGGACGCTACCTCTACATTTACCTACGGGATTAGTTTTAAACCTCAATAATTGTTATTTAGTGCCAAGTTTGAGCATGAACATTGTATCTGGATCTCGTTTAATACGAGATGGCTACTCATTTAAATCTGAGAATAATGATTGTTCTATTTATACGAGAGATATGTTTTATGGTCATGCCCCAATGGTCAATGGTTTATTCTTAATGAATCTCGAAAGTAATATTACACATATTCATAATGTGAATACCGAAAGATGTAAAGTTGATAATGATAGTCCCACATACTTGTGGCACTGCTGCCTTGGTCACATTGGTGTCAAGCGCATGAAGAAGCTCCATGCTGATGGACTTTTAGAGTCTCTCGATTATGAATCATTGGACACATGCGAACCATGCCTCATGGGCAAAATGACCAAGACTCCGTTCTCTGGAACAATGGAGCGAGCAACCAACTTATTGGAAATCATACATACCGATGTGTGCGGTTCAGTGAGCGTCGAGGCTCGCGGAGGATATCGTTATGTTCTCACTCTCACTGATGACTTGAGTAGATATGGGTATGTCTACTTGATGAAACACAAGTCTGAGACCTTTGAAAAGTTCAAGGAATTTCAGAATGAGGTAGAGAATCAACGTGACCGAAAGATAAAGTTCTTGCGATCAGATCGTGGAGGAGAATATTTAAGTCACGAATTTGGTACGCACTTAAGGAAATGTGGAATCATTTCACAACTCACGCCGCCTGGAACACCTCAGCGTAATGGTGTGTTCGAACATCGTAATCGCACTCTATTGGATATGGTGCGATCTATGATGTCTCTTACCGATTTACCGCTATCATTTTGGGGATACGCTCTAGAGACAGCTACATTCACTTTAAGTAGGGCTCCGTCTAAATCCGTTGAGACGACACCGTATGAATTATGGTTTGGGAAGAAACCTAAGCTGTCGTTTCTAAAAGTTTGGGGATGCGATGCTTATGTCAAGAAACTTCAACCTGAAAAGCTCGAACCCAAGTCGGAAAAATGCGTCTTCATAGGATACCCTAAGGAAACCATTGGGTATAGCTTCTACCTTAGATCCGAAGGCAAGATCTTTGTTGCCAAGAACAGATCCTTTCTGGAAAAAGAGTTTCTCTCGAAAGGAGTAAGTGGGAGGAAAGTAGAACTCGATGAAGTACTACCTCTTGAACCGGAAAGTAGTGCAGCTCAGGAAAATGTTCTTGTGGTGCCTACACCGACTGGAGAGGAAATTAATGATGATGATCAAGGTACTTCGGATCAAGTTGCTACTGAACTTCGTAGGTCCACAAGGACACGTTCCACACCAGAGTGGTATGGCAACCCTGTCTTGGAAATCATGTTGTTAGACAATGGTGAACCTTCGAACTATGAGGAAGCGATGGCGAGCCCAGATTCCAACAAATGGCTTGAAGCCATGCAATCCGAGATAGAATCCATGTATGAAAACAAAGTATGGACTTTGACAGACTTGCCCGATGATCGGCGAGTGATAGAAAACAAATGGATCTTTAAGAAGAAGATGGATGCGGATGGTAATGTTACCATCTATAAAGCTCGACTTGTCGCTAAGGGTTATCGGCAAGTTCAAGGGGTTGACTACGATGAGACTTTCTCTCCCGTAGCGAAGCTGAAGTCCGTTCGAATCATGTTAGCAATTGCCGCATACTATGATTATGAGATATGGCAGATGGACGTCAAAACGGCATTCCTTAACGGCTATCTTAAGGAAGAACTGTATATGATGCAGCCGGAGGGTTTTGTCGATCCTAAGAATGCTAACAAGGTATGCAAACTCCAGCGATCCATTTATGGGCTGGTGCAAGCATCTCGGAGTTGGAACATTCGCTTTGATGAGATGATCAAAGCGTTTGGGTTTATGCAGACTTATGGAGAAGCCTGCGTTTACAAGAAAGTGAGTGGGAGCTCTGTAGCATTTCTCATATTATATGTAGATGCCATACTTTTGATGGGAAATGATATAGAACTTTTGGACAGCATTAAGGCCTACTTGAATAAGTGTTTTTCAATGAAGGACCTTGGAGAAGTTGCTTACATATTAGGCATCAAGATCTATAGGGATAGATCAAGACGCCTCATAGGTCTTTCACAAAGCACATACCTTGATAAGATATTGAAGAAGTTCAAAATGGATCAGTCCAAGAAAGGGTTCTTGCTTGTATTGCAAGGTGTGAGATTGAGCTCGGCTCAATGCCCGACCACGACAAAAGATAAAGAAGAGATGAGTGCCATCCCCTATGCCTCAGCCATAGGATCTATTATGTATGCCATGCTGTGTACCAGACCTGATGTAAACCTTGCCGTAAGTTTGGTAGGAAGGTACCAAAGTAATCCCGTCAAGGAACACTGGACAGCGGTAAAAAATATCCCGAAGTACCTGAAAAGGACAAAGGACATGTTTCTCGTTTATGGAGGTGACGAAGAGCTCGTCGTAAAGGGTTACGTCGATGCTAGCTTCGACACAGATCTGGATGACTCTAAGTCACAAATCGGATACGTGTATATGTTGAATCATGGAGCAGTAAGCTGGTGCAGTTGCAAGCAGAGTGTCGTGGCGGGATCTATATGTGAAGCGGAGTACATGGCAGCCTCGGAGGCGGCACATTAAGCAATATGGATGAAGGAGTTCATCACCGACCTAGGAGTCATACCCAATGTGTTGGGGCTAGTCACTCTCTTCTATGACACCACTGGAGCTATTGCCCTTGCCAAGGAGCCCAGGTTTCACAAGAAGACCAGGCACATCAAGCGTCGTTTCTACTCCATCCGTGAAAATGTTCA
Source organism: Triticum aestivum (assembly GCF_018294505.1). NCBI lineage: Eukaryota > Viridiplantae > Streptophyta > Magnoliopsida > Poales > Poaceae > Triticum > Triticum aestivum. The sequence goes on along the minus strand of NC_057801.1, from coordinate 586,357,854 downwards.
AGATGGAGACATAGATATTTGCAAAGTACATACGGATCTGAAGGTCGCAGATTCATTGACTAAACCTCTTTCCCGAGCAAAACATGATCAACACCAGAACTCTATGGGTGTTCGATTCATCACAATGTAACTAGATTATTGACTCTAGTGCAAGTGGGAGACTGTTGGAAATATGCCCTAGAGGCAATAATAAAAGGGTTATTATTATATTTCCTTGTTAATGATAATTGTCTTTTACTCATGCTATAATTGTATCATCCAGAAATCCTAATACACGTGTGAATACATAGACCACAATATGTCCCTAGTGAGCCTCTAGTTGAATAGCTTCTTGATCAATAGATAGTCATGGTTTCCAGACTATGGACATTGGATGTCATTGATAACGGGATCACATCATTAGGAGAATGATGTGATGGACAAGACCCAATCCTAAGCATAGCACAAGATCGTGTAGTTCGTTTGCTAGAGCTTTTCCAATGTGAAGTATCTTTTCCTTAGACCATGAGATCGTGTAACTCCCGGATACCGTAGGAGTGCTTTGGGTGTACCAAACATCACAACGTAACTGGGTGGCTATAAAGGTGCACTACAGGTATCTCGAAAAGTGTCTGTTGAGTTGACACGGATCGAGACTGGGATTTGTCACTCCGTATGACAGAGAGGCATCTCTGGGCCCACTCGGTAATGCATCATCATAATGAGCTCAAAGTGACCAAGTGTCTGGTCAGGGATAATGCATTACGGTACGAGTAAAGTGACTTGCCGGTAACGAGATTGAACAAGGTATTGGGATACCGACGATCGAATCTCGGGCAAGTAACGTACCGATTGACAAAGGGGATTGTATACGGGGTTGCTTAAATCCTCGACATCATGGTTCATCCGATGAGATCATCGAGGAGTATGTGGGAGCCAACATGGGTATCCAGATCCTGCTGTTGGTTATTGACCGGAGAGCCGTCTCGGTCATGTCTACATGTCTCCCGAACCCATAGGGTCTACACACTTAAGGTTCGGTGACGCTAGGGCTGTATGAATATGAGTATGCAGCAAACCGAAAGTTGTTCGGAGTCCCGGACGAGATCCCGGACGTCACGAGGAGTTCCAGAATGGTCCGGAGGTAAAGAATTATATATGGGAAGTCGAGTTTCGGCCATCTGGAAAGTTTCGGGGTTCACCGGTATTGTACCGGGACCACCGGAAGGGTCCCGGGGGTCCATCGGGTGGGCCCACCCATCCCAGAGGGCCCCATGGGCTGAAATGGGAGGGGAACCAGCCCCTGGTGGGCTGGTGCGCCCCTCCTGGCCCCCCCTCTGCGCCTAGGGTTGGGAACCCTAGGGGAGGGGGCGCCTCCACTTGCCTTGGGGGGCAAGTCTCCCCCCTTGGCCACCGCCCCCTAAGAGATCCCATCTCCTAGGGCCGGCGTCCCCCCTGGGGTCCCTATATAAAGAGGGGGGTGGGAGGGTAGCCGCACCTGAAGTCTTGGCGCCTCCCTCCCCCCTTGCTACACCTCCTCCTCCCGTAGTCGCTTGGCGAAGCCCTGCCGGAACTCTGCTGCATCCACCACCATGCCGTCGTGCTGCTGGATCTTCATGAACCTCTCCTTCCCCCTTGCTGGATCAAGAAGGAGGAGATGTCATCCGCTCCGTACGTGTGTTGAACGCGGAGGTGCTGTCCGTTCGGCACTTGGTCATCGCTGATTGGGATCACGACGAGTACGACTCCCTCAACCCCGTTCTCTTGAACGCTTCCACTCGTGATCTATAAAGGTATGTAGATGCACTCCTATCACTTGTTGCTAGATGAACTCATAGATGGATCTTGGTGAAACCGTAGGAATTTTTTTATTTTCTGCAACGTTCCCCAACACGAACCTCATCGACCTCCTTCTCCACCTCCATGAGAGAACAACAACGCCAGCAACAACGAAGAAAGACAAGAAGAAGAACAAGACAATGAAGAGGATGTTCCACCCCGACCCAAACAAAAACTCTCATGAGTTCGAGCAAGAGTTTCAAGAGATCACCCCGTCTAACAAATCTATGATGATATTCAAACCGGGGAATTACTCGCTCTAAAACTCGTTTGGCTAACTTTTGTGAACATTACTCATTCATTTCTAGTATTGAATCTATGGAGGTTGAAGATTCTCTTGATGATCCAGATTGGGTGAACACCATGCATGAAGAGCTACAAAATTTCGAGCGGAACCAAGTGTGGACCTTGGTTGAAAATCCCGATGACAAGCACAATGTCATTGGAACCAAATGGGTGTTTCGGAACAAGCAAGATGAAGATGGACAAGTTGTACGCAACAAGGCCCGTCTCATTGCTCAAGGCTACGCTCAAGTCGAAGGTATGGACTATGGTGAGACATATGCCTCCGTTGCTGACTTGAGTCCATTCGCATCTTACTTGCTTATGACAATCATCATGATATCACCCTATATCAAATGGACATTAAAATTGCTTTTCTTAATGGTGAATTAAGGAGGAAGTCTATGTTAAACAACCTCCCGACTTTGTTAATCCCAATAAACCCGATCATGTTTACAAACTCCACAAAGCTCTTTATGATCTTAAACAAGCTCTTAGAGCGTGGTATAAATGCTTGACTAAGTTCCTTATTGAAAAAGTCTTCGAAATTGGAAAGATTGATTCTACAGTTTTTACTAAAAGGGTTGATGGTGAATTATTTGTGTGCCAAATTTATGTGGATGATACCATATTTGGTTTGACTAACCCTCATTTTTGTGAAAAGTTCAGAAGGCTAATGTCGGAGAAGTTTGAAATGTCCATGATGAGTGAACTCAAGTTATTTATTGGTTTGCAAATCAAGCAAACTAAGGAGGGTACCTTTGTTTCTCAAACAAAGTACACTAAGAACTTATTCAAGAAGTTCAACATGCAAGAATGCAAAGGTACGAGTACCCCCATGCCTACTAGTGGACATCTTGACTTGATAAAGGATGGAGAACCGGTTGATCAAAAGGTTTACCACTATGATTGGTTCATTATTATATCTATGTGCCTCCCGTCCCGATATTATGCTAAGTGTGTGCATGTGTGCACGATATCAAGCGGCCCCTGAAGAATTTCATCTTAAGGTTGTGCAAAGTATAGTGAGATACTTAATTCACACACCAAACTTTGGCACTTGGTATCCTAAGAGGTCTTGTTTTGATCTTGTTGGCTACTCCAATTCGGACTATGCCGGTGACAAGGTTGATAGAAAGTCCACTTCGGGTACTTGTCAATTTCTTGGTAGATCTCTTGTGTCTTGGTCCTCCAAGAAACAAAACTCGGTATCCTTATCCACCGCCGAAGCGGAATACATTGCCGCCGGTTCATGTTGTGCTCAATTGCTTTGGATGACCCAATCTCTTAAAGATTATGGGATATATGTGAAACATGTTCCATTGCTTTGTGAAAATGGAAGTGCTATTAAGATTGCTCATAATCCCGTGCAACATTCTTGAACTAAGCATATTGAAGTTCGTCATCATTTCATTCGAGATCATGTTGCTAAGGGAGATATCAATCTTAAGCATGTTCGTACCTATAAGCAATTGGCGGATATATTCACCAAACCGCTTGATGAGAAAGTATTTTTCCGTTTGAGAGGTGAATTGAACATCATTAATGCCTCAAACTTGGAGTAGAAACTCCATTTGGATGCATGCAAGGCATGTGCCTTCATATGACTAATCCTTGATATTTCTCTTATGATGATGATCATATGTCTTGGATATACTTGTACTCTTACATGCCATCTAACCCTTGTAGGTACTTGGATAAGCCCAATTCCATGAGATTGCAACTTACTCACATTCTAAGCAATCTCTACATCACCAAGTCTCTACAATATTGTGGTTGAAGACAAGGAAGCATGAATCCGTTCAATATATCCTTTGACAATTTCTATATATCAAATTTCATTTGATATCAAATTTCATGATTGTCATTTTGGATACACAAGTGCTCTTCCTTGCAAAACTAACCCATGTAGGCAGATGAACTCCAACTACAAGCAGTGCTCCCAACTCTTGATGAACTACATCAACATTGAGCATCCTACACAAGTTCAACTACATGATCAAGATCAACACCACCACCAAGGTATGTCATTCCATCTTAGAGAAGCTTTACACCAAGACATGGGTTAAAGTAACTAAACAAGATGGGAATACATCAAAGTGCTTAAACGAAAAATGGCAACCCCATTTTGAGCTTAAACGATGAGTATGACCTATGATCAAGTGTATTCACTTGACTCCTAAGTCAATATACTCTAACATCAGTGACTTTGTCGCCGACCAATTCTAGATGATGTTCTCTAGTGTTTCTCTGTGTTCTCGCATTTGTCTCTAGCATATTTGTTTCCCCTTTAAAAAAACTTCATCTATATTTCTTCTGTGATATTTTATGCACTTCTTGCATTTAATTCATTGCAAATTCTTTACCTAATTCCCTGCAAATCTTTGTGAGATCCTATTTTCCTAGTGAGCTGAGATGACAAAATATTTCTCTGTGATGAACTCGGCCTCATCAATCTTTTCTTTTCGGCCAAACCGAAACAACTCAATGTCACTGAAGAAAAGGAGTCGGTGTTACTGATTTCACTACTGTGGAAACATTTTGCCATTTGCATCCTGCATTTCGAATCCAGCTCCACTCGATGATTCTTATCCTCTACATGCATCACATTCTACATGCTGCTTTGTCATGTGACTCAAGGACCAAACCTATTTGACTTATGCTCCAGAAGAACCCTTCTTGGAAATTGATGTCAAAGGGGGGAGAGAGATCACATCAAAGCTTATCTTATGGGCAAAAGAGACCCTATGGGAGAGAGAGAGAGACATCATAGCTTTCCCAGATGCCTGGTATTCAAAGAGGAGAGAAGTCACATGTCTTTAAGAGGGGAATGACATGTTAGTTGAAGATGTTTCTTTGTGTTCAAAGAGGAGAGAAGTCACATGTCTTTAAGAGGGGAAAGACATGTTAGTTGAAGATGTTTATTTGTGACTTTTGCTCTATTTTTCATTTGCTTTACTTTTGCTCTGATTTTCTATCGCCCTATCTTCTCCCATTATCCAATGTCGGATTCAGGGGGAGAATGACATCTAAGGGAATAAAATCTTTGGAATTCATTGCATATCTTTATCCTTGGGGACATGTCTATATCCAACTAGAGTACTAAGTGCTCACTCACTACATGTCATCCCAGTATTGGAGATCTTGTGGTTTCTTGTTCTTGCTTTGTTTAGTAGATGTTCATGTGTTACCTAACCCTGTTTTCCCAAGTTCATCTCTTCCAAAGTCAGCTCAAGACCACAAGGTAAGTATATGCATCACACTCATGTGCATGAGGATCTCTTGCTGATGTACATATTGTTTGCAAGAAGGACTCATGAACATGCAGGTATATTTTCTGCATTTCACATCATTTTCTCTGATGCATATAGCCAAGATACATGTAACTCATTACTTGCTCTGACATGTCTATGCATGCACATGCTCTTACAATCTATCTTCACATGATTGCATACATGTAGGGGGAGCCAATGCAGGTTGCATGTTCTTCCAAAGCTTTACTTATTTTACTTCATATCTTTATCTAAAGATTTGATGTATGTTGTCAACAATTACCAAAAAGGGGGAGATTAAAAGCATAAGTGCTCCCTGGGTGATTTTGGTAATTAATGTCAACATATTTCTTGTTGGACTAATACTTCTATCTAGTATATTTTAGATGAGTTCAACATTGGAGTGGCAGGACAAGAAGATGTGGAACCCTTTCAAGATGCTAAGGACAAACATTGACAGAAGCTCAAGACTCTACATTTTCATTTTAGTGATCGAGGATCACATTGAGTCCATAGGAAAGCCAATACTGTTAAAAGGGGATGAGGTGTGGCTTAATGGCTTGCTTGTTGAAAGTGCTTAGTGATATGCTCCAAAGTATTCATGAGCATGAAGGTATACCTAGTCTATCTATATCATTTGCTCTAATGCATATAGCCAAGATACATGTAACTCATTGCTTGCTTTGACATGCTTATGCATTCACATGTTCTTACATTACGTCATTACTTGATTGCATACATGTAGGGGAGCCTATGCATGTTACATGTCCTTCCAAAGCTTTACCTGTTTCTAATCATATCTCTATCTAAAGCTTTGATGTATGTTGTCATCAATTACCAAAAGGGGGAGATTGAAAGCACAAGTGCTCCCTGGGTGATTTTGGTAATTAGTGTCAACATATCTCTTGTTGTACTAATATTTTTATCAAGTACATTTCAGATGAGTTCAATAATGGAGTGGCAAGGACAACAGGATGTGGAACCCCTTCAAAATGCTAAGGACAAAGATTGGCAAAGGCTCAAGACTCTTCATTTTCATTTCAGTGATCCAAGATCATACTGAGTCCATAGGAAAGCCAAAACTATTAAAATGGGATGAGTTGTTGCTTAATGGCTTGCTTGCTCAAAGTGCTTAGTGATATGCTCCAAGCTGGCCTGATGATGGAGCGACTGAAGGTGGTGTACGAGTCTAGCAAGGCCGCGTACAACGCCAGTTCTGCGCTATAGGCCAATGTCAGATTAAGTACGATTGTAAGTTGATTTCCGATTGGTTTTTCTTTGCCTTGAACCTTGCTCCGTTAGGATATGCTATCTGGAACTGCTACTTTATTATTCACAAGATGTCCGTAGATGGGCGTTTTGGAACCTTTAATGTGCATATATCATGGGTCTGTGCCTTGAACCTGTACACCCACTAGGTGTTTTCATTCGCTGTGTAATTTTTCTTCCACTCGTGTCGGTCAGGTTGTGTTGAGTGGGGTTTTTGGTACAGTGGGGGCACGCTGAGTGCACCCACTGGGAGTAGTTCTCGAGACCCGTGTCGAATGGTTGATTTGGCGTGGGTCTTAGAGTATGTTTGTGAAAGCACAAGTGCTCCCTGGGTGATTTTGGTAATTAACGTCAACATATCTCTTGTTGGACTAATACTTCTATCTAGTATATTTCAGATGAGTTCAACATTGGAGTGGTAGGACAAGAAGATGTGGAACCCCTTCAAGATGCTAAGGACAAACATTGGCAGAAGCACAAGACTATACATTTTCATTTTAGTGATCCAAGACCACATTGAGTCCATAGGAAAGCCAATACTATTAAAAGGGGATGAGGTGTTGCTTAATGGCTTGCTTGCTCAAAGTGCTTAGTGATATGCTCCAAAGCCCTCAACCACTTTCTCATTTCCACATATGTCCTAAACCTAAAGTCAAACTCGGACCCACCGATTTGATCTATCCGGCGCCACCGAGTTCTCTTGACATAGCCACTCCCAGAAACCCTAATCAGTTCGGTCTCACTGATGGGATCTTGATCTCATTGAGATGGCCTTGCAAACTCTCTATTACCTATTGCAGTTATTTTGATCTCACCGAAATGTGCAGTCGGTCCCACCGAGTTTGCTTGACCAAGTCTCTATTTGCTGATTGCTTAAATCGTTCTCACTGAGTTCACGCAATCGGTCTCATTGAGATAAGGTTTTGCCCTAACCCTAGCACATCGGTCTCACCGAGTTGACCTTGTCAGTCCCACCAAAAAACTCTAATGTTCACATTTGGAACCAGATCAGTCTCACCAAGTTTCACTATTCGGTCCCACCGAGTTTGGTAAATTGTGTGTAACGGTTAGATTTTGTGTGGAGGCTATATATACCCCTCCACCCCCTTCTCCATTTCTGAGAGAGCCATCAGAAAGTACCTACACTTCCACTACTCATTTTCTGAGAGAGAACCACCTACTCATGTGTTGAGACCAAGACATTCCAATCCAACCACAAGAATCTTGATCTCTAGCCTTCCCCAAGTTGCTTTCCACTCAAATCATCTTTCCACCATAGCCAAATATGTCAGAGAGAGTTGAGTGTTGGGGAGACTATCATTTGAAGCACAAGAGCAAGGAGTTCATCATCAACACACCATCTATTACCTTTTGGAGAGTGGTGTATCCTAGATTGGTTAGGTGTCACTTGGGATCCCCCGTCAAGATTGTGGAGTTGAACCAAGGAGTTTGTAAGGGCAAGGAGATCGCCTACTTCATGAAGATCTACCTAAGTGAGGCAAGTCCTTCGTGGGCGATGGACATGGTGGGATAGACAAGGTTGATTCTTCATGGACCCTTCATGGACGGATCCCTTCGTGGACTCGCACAACCGTTACCCATTGTGGGTTGAAGTCTCCACCAACGTGGATGTACGACAGCACCACCTATCGGAACCACGCCAAAAATCTTCGTGTCTCCAATTGCGTTTGCACACTCCAATCCCATCCCTTTACTTTCTTGCAAATTGCATGCTTTACTTTCCGCTGCTCATATACTCTTGCCATCTTGCTTGAATTGTATTGTGAATGCTTGAAATTTTGCTAATTTCCAACCTCAAATTGAAAAACCTAAAAACTACTACCATTACTTATTGAGGGTCTAATCACCCCCCTCTAGACACCTCTTCTTGATCCTTTCAGTTTGTTTGCCGCTCTTCACTCGGTCCGGTCAGGCCGTGCCGAGTGGGTAACTAAATCAGTGGGGGCATCCTGAGTGCACCCACTGGGTGTAGTCCCCGAGACCGCTGTCAACCGCGGGTAGTCGGCGGAGGTTTGAGAACAAGTAGAATTTTTTTTTGAATTTTCCATTCGGTTTGGTCAGGTCGTACTAAGTGGTCAATCGGTCCAATGGGGGCACGCTGAGTGCACGCACTGGGTGTAGTCCCCGAGACTGCTATCAACTATGGGCAGTTGGCGGGGGTTTGAGAACAATCTGGACTTGATCCTCTCCACTCGAAAGTGGAGGGTCTTTGGTTTTGGCGACTGAATTCATTTTTTCTTGATTTTAGAAATCTTGTGAGCTTGGAACCCAATATGCTGCCCTAGAGAAGGAGAAGATCCAACTCCAGCTCAAACTAGAGCATGACAATAAGAGCCTTAAGGACGCACAGGCTGAAGTGAAGACCATGAGAGGTAATATTCTGCTGACTGTAAGCTTTCCAATTTCTTATTTTCCGTCCTTTGAACTGAGTGATTCCACTCGAGTAGATGTGCGTAGTGAAAATCGTCAACTCCAAGCATGATTGAAGAATGTTATTTCTTTAGACACCATGAAGCAGGCGCTGGAGAGGAAAGATACCGAACTTGCCGGAGCGGAGAAGGTGGCGTGAGAGAAAACTGAGGCAGCTAAGAAGAAGCTTGCTTCAGTCAGGAAACTTGAAAAGGAGAATGAGGCTTTGAAGGCTGCTGTTGAGGAGGTGAAGAAGGAGGCCGCTCAGCTGAAGGAGGAGAAGGTCGTCTTGACGGACAAGGTGGACCAGCTGACTCAGAAGAGGGAAGAGCTGGAGGCTTACTTGGGAGGTCTTGCGAAGAAAATGTACATCATGCTGGAAGGTAACTTTTCTCATTCGAGTGAATCCTGTTATACTTCTGACTCATACGATATTGCTGCTGACTCATACTTTCCCTTCTTGCACAGAATTCTATCAGAATTTTGAGTAGGAGACCGACCAGATCAAACCAGGCCTGGACCCCATGAAGTCACTCGTCAAGGATGAAGCTGCCATGAACGTGTTGCGACTCGATGCTCGCCTGAACAACATCTTGGAATATATTGCTCGATTGAAGGTGGCGCTGACAAGGATAGACCAAGAGCTGTGGCCAGAGGACAAACTTCAGAATGACCTCGAGTCGCCGATGACTCGGCTCAATGACGTCCCTAGTCGAGTGCAGGTGTGGAAGAAATTAGTTGCTCTCTTGTGGAGCCGACATGGCCCTCTCACTTGTCAGAGTCCATTGCAAGGATGCCAAAGAAGAGAAGCTGAAGGCTCTCAAAGTGGCGAACACGAAGAAACTCCCATTCGAATCCTTCATGGAGACTTTCATTGAGGTGACCACTCGCATAGCTAACGGCATCGACTTGGACACTTCCGTCGAGCCCTCCTCCTTCCGAGTGAATAAAAAAACACTTAGTTTATTTTCCTCGCAATGCCGAGTGATTCTGTAATTGGTAAACTGCTTCAGGCTTGACGTCTGAATACTTTTGGTTGTGGTTCTGAACTTGACGGTTTTATCCGAACTTGGTGGATTTATCCGAATATTGCTTTTCTGCTTACATAATGCTTTATGTGAAGCTTTTTTAAATTAGGCGAAACTGGTTCGTGGCTAAGCCCCCGAGTGGGAGGATTACTCTCCACTCAGAGTCGTTTTTTAACTTAGGCGAAACTGGTTCGCGGGTAAGCCCCCGAGTGGGAGGATTGCTCTCCACTCGGAGTCATTTTTTATTACATCCATTGGGTTTTGCAGCCAAGTTACCCACCGGGGGATTTCAACACATTCTTATGCGGAGAACAGTATTTAAGAAACTGCAGGAATCATGTCTTGATAAACAATCGACCAAGTACTTTTATTACATCTTGACAACCCGACTGTCAAGTATAAAAACGACAAAGAAGATCTGTGTTCCAAGAGCATGGTTCATCTTTCTTCTGAGCTAGGTTGTAAAGGTGATATGCTCCATTGTGAAGCACCTTGGTAACGATGAAAAGGCCTTCGCATGCAGGGGCGAGCTTGTGCGATCACTTTGACCCACTCGGAGCACCATGTCTCCTTCTTGAAATGCTTGACCCTTGACGTTCCTTGCATGGAATTAACGAAGATCTTGTTGATAGATAGCTGATCGGATCAAAGCCATCTCCCATTCTTCTTCTAGGAGGTGCACTGCATCCTAACGCGCTTGCTCTACCTCAGTTTCTAAATAAATTTCCACTCAGGGAGCATTATGAAGCAGATCACTCGGTAGTACAACTTAAGCTCCATACACCATGAAGAAGGGGGTTCAGTTGGTGGATCGGTTTGGACTTGTCCTCAATCCCCACAGAACAGACGGCAGCTCAGTCACCCAAGCCCCTGCTGCGTATTTGAGGCCGCACATGAGCCGAGGTTTCAAACCTTGGAGGATCAGACCATTTTCCCTTTCAGCTTGGCCATTCGACTGCGGATGCGCAATTGCGTAACCCAAGTCCCTTGGGAAGCGCGGTACACTCTGAATTCTTCCGAGTCAAGTTTGAGCCATTGTCTGTGATGATGCTGTGTGGAACTCCAAATCAAAACGTCAGCTTTCTTATGAAACTGATGGCCGTGCTTGAGTCTAAACTTTTGATAGGCTTGGCCTCAATCCACTTGGTGAACTTGTCGAGTGCTACAAGAAGATGAGTGAAACCACTTCTGCCGGTCCTGAGCGGCCCAATCGTGTCCAATCCCCACACAGCAAATGGCTAGACAAGTGGAATGGTTTTCAAAGCAGATGCTGGATTGTGAGACATGTTTGAATAGAACTGGCAACCTGCACACTTCTCCATGATTTCCTTTGCAGCCTCACTGGCTCGTGGCCAGTAGAATCCCACTAGGTATGCTCTAGCCATGATGGTCCGAGAGGACGCATGGTGACCACTGGTCCCCAAGTGGATTTCTTCCTAAATCAGTGGGCCTTCTTTAGGAGAAATACATCGTTGAGCCACGCCAATAACACTCTCTCTGTAGAGCTTCCCATCCATTACTGTGAAAGCCTTGGATTTGCGGACGATCTGACATGCCTCAACTTCAACTTATGGAAGCTCCTTCCTGAGCAGATATGCAATGTATGGTACTGTCCACTCGGGAGTGATCACCAGGATCTCCATAACCAAATCAATCACTACTGGTCCTTCGACCTTAGTCCGATTGGTAGGACTTATCGCCTTGGGAGGTTCTTCAGTAAAAGGATCCTCTTGCACTGATAGGGAATGGAGATGCTCAAGAAACACATTGTTGGGGATAGGTTTCTGAGTGGAACCTATTTTCGCCAAGTCGTCAACTACTTGATTCTTGATTCGGGGAATGTGGTGAAGCTCCAAACCCTCGAAATATTTCTCCAACTTCCTCACTGCGTTGCAGTATCCAGTCATGGCAGGGTTTTATGACGTCCCTATCAGCGTTCTGGGAACGGGGGTCCCCAGACTTGCCTGCCTGCGGCCTGCAGCGTGGCTCGGGCAGTGGCCCTGTGCGGCCCATCTTCATCAACTCAAGCTCAAGACCCTCGCAAGGGGCCAAGCCTCGTGGGGCGGACGACAGGAAGCCTCCTCAGGAACGGCCTCACCAGGCAGGCTCGCGAGGAGGCGGAGAGATCAAGGCAGGGTACCTCGTGAGTTGCTCATGACGCAAGCCATGACGATCGAGACCAGGCGGACGCCAGGCGGGCGTCGGCCTGGGCAGTGTCCTTGTTTCCCCTTTGGTGCAAAGGGGGCAAGCACAGACCAAGGCATCAGGCAAATGCTACCATTTCGGTGCAACAAGATCAAGACCAGCAGAGCGGCAAGATGGAGGTCACCGTGGAGCCCAAGACGGTGTCATCGTCAGGGCCTTTGGCAGTCGAAGACCAACTTTAGTCAGGACAAGTGTACTAGATGTTCCCCTTCAAAATGGCCGTTGTTGGCTCCCTTCCCGCTCAATATTTAGTAAGAGGACTAGAGCCTCTATATATAGGACTAGCCACTACAGTAGGGGGAGGCAGATCTAGATCTCACCCAGAGCCAACGGAGACAGAGCAATTCCTCTCCAAACACACCACCACAAGAACACCCCTCGCGAGGTTGTTCTTCCTTTGTATTGTTCATCATCAGCCGCTGAGGCAATCCACACACCACACACTGGAGTAGGTCATTACACCACAATGGTGGCCTGAACCAGTATAAACTCTGTGTCCCTTGTGTTGTTCATCCTGCTAGCCTAGATTCCGAGCAAGGCGTTGGCACGTGGGTTGGTAGAGGAGAGATCTTCGCGCGCACCCCAGAGTTTGAACCTCAAGGGTCCGCCAGAACCCGAAATCCAACATTTGGCGCGCCAGGTAGGGGTGTGCCGGAATCTTTTCCCTCACCGTCTCGCATCCTACCATCTGTCGCGTCCATGGCTGACGCTCGCCGAGCCCAAGCCGAGCATCGGGTTGCTCTCGCTCTCCATGCCACCCAGACGGCTCCTGTCGGAGGGCCTCCCAGCCGTTCCCCGTCGCCCGCCACCCACGCCGCCGCCAGCCCGGTGTGGAACGAGCAGCAGGCGTCGTTGTTGCATCCCTCAGTGCAGCGAGAAGGCTGCACCGCCACCCCGTCGCTAACTCCAGCGGGCTCGTCGTCGCACGCTCGTCGCGCCCCTGCGGACGCGCACGCCATGTTGCTCCTGGCGTGTGAGCTCCTGCACTACCGTCCCGTCGACGACCTCTATGAAGAGTGACTCACTCGCATCTCCAAGCTTGTCAGCACCACAGGGGGCTCCCCTGCACCGTCCCTTTCGCTGCACCGCCCTCCGTCCTGCGCGGGCAATGTAGCCCCGGAGGCGCCTCCACCGCCTCCTCCCCAAGAAGGCGTCCTGGCTCCAAGGCGCGCGGCCCCTGGGCGAGACCCACCACGCCCAGTGCCTGCGCAGCAAGAAAGGAGCTGCCAAGAAGTCCCTCGCCCTCAAGAAGGCGCTCGCGTGCTCCCTGCACCGATGCGTCATGATTGCATTCCTGCTTCGGTGCGCCAAGACCCTGCGCTGCTCCTGGCGGCAGCGCGCGGAGACCCCCAGGATCAAGCTCTTCGTCAGCAAAGGCCCCCGGTGGCCACCGCAGGCTGCTGCGCCTTCACCGCCGAGTTGCGCAGCGTGGCCTGGCCGGCCAAGTTCAAGCCGGATCTGCCTCCTCGCTATGACGGCACCACCGACCCCGCGGAGTTCCTCCAGCTCTACGATCTGGGCATCGAGGCGGCCAACAGAGACGAGAAGGTCATGGCGAACTAGTTTCGCATGGCGCTCAAGGATGGAGCCCGCACCTGGCTCCTGAACCTGCCTCCCAACACGATCTCCTCTTGGGAAGAGATGCCCACCCACTTCATCGCCAACTTCCAAGGCACTCGCGACCGGCCCCCGGCCATGAGTGACTTGTGCCACATCAAGCAACAACCTGGAGAGACCCTACAGAAGTACATTCAGCACTTCAACAACGCTCGCCTCAAGATCCCCAGGGTGGCTGAGGAGGCCATCATCTCAGCCTTCTCTGATGGCGTCTGTGACATCAAGATGAAGGAGGAACTGGCAATCCATGAGGATCTGTGCACGTCTCTAGAGCTGTTAAACTTGGCGACCAAATGCGCCAGGGCTGAGGAGGGACGCCTCTCCCTCCTCGAGCCCCCAGCCGCTGATCCTGAAGAGAAGAAGCCCAAGGCCAAGGATGTAAAGTGCAAAGGAGCAGTTGTGCTCGCAGTTAAGCCAGACACCATGCATGGCAGAGATCAGCCGGAGTCGTCCAAGGGTAACCAGTACTGTGTGTACCATGACCTCCACACTCACAACACCAACGAATGCCAAGAGCTCAGGGCCGTGCGAGATGGACGTGTCGGCTGACGCCCCGAGCGCAGCGGTCGGGGCTACGACCAAGGAGGAGGAAGAGGTGGAGGATGATGGGAAGATCGTGGCCCTCGCCAAGGGTGGCGTGACCGACCTCGCGAGGACCGCTGGCAGGACCAGCCTCGCGAGGGGGCTTGGAAGGATCAGCCTCGTGAGGATCGCCCGCAAGGCAACATAGGCCTCCTTCCTCTGCCACCGCCACCAAGGAGGAATGAAGACCAGCATCAGGACGAGGGGGCTGGGGGCTTCCAGGAGCCACGTGCTATCGCTTGCATCTTGGGCGGAGCTCAAGCCCCAGCCTCTTAGTGCATCTTCAAGAAGTTTGCTCGCGAGGTGAATGCAGTCCTCCCAAAGCTCGGGGCCTCGCACCCTCTCCGGTGGTCCACATGTGCCATCACGTTCAGCTCTGCGGATCAGCTCAAGTGCGCAGTGATACGTCTCCAACGTATCTATAATTTTTTATTGCTCCGTGCTACTTTATCTACTGTTTTAGGCAATATTGGGATTTATTATCCACTTTTATATTATTTTTGGGACTAACCTATTAACCGGAGGCCTAGCCCAGATTTGCTGTTTTATGCCTATTTCAGTGTTTCGATGAAAAGGAATATCAGATGGAGTCAAAACGGAACGAAATCAACTGGAGAAGATATTTTTGGAAGGAAACCCACCTGATGGACTTGGACTCCACATCAGAAGATACGGGAGGTGCTCACGGGGGTGGGGGGCGTGCCCACCCCCTTAGGGCGCGCCCCCTGCCTCGTGGGGCCCTCGTAGCTCCACCGACGTACCCCTTGCACCCATATATACCTACGTATTGTAAAACTTCCAGAACAGAAGATAGATCGGGAGTTCCGCCGCCGCAAGCCTCTGTAGCCATAAAAAACCTCTCGGGAGCCCGTTTCGGCACCCTGCCGGAGGGGGATCCCATCACCGGTGGCCATCTTCATCATCCCGACGCTCTCCATGATGATGAGGGAGTAGTTCACCCTCAGGGCTGAGGGTATGTACTAGTAGCTATGCGTTTGATCTCTCTCTCTCTCGTGTTCTCTCTCGTGTTCCCTCTATGGCACGATCTTGATGCATCCCGAGCGTTGCTATTGTAGTTGGATCTTATGATGTTTCTCCCCCTCTACTCTCTTGTGATGAATTGAGTTTCCCCTTTGAAGTTATCTTATCGGACTGAGTCTTTTATGAGAACACTTGATGTATGTCTTGGTGATCTACTTGCGGGTTTCGTGACATTGGGAACCTATGCATAGGGCTTGGCACACGTTCTTGACTCTCCGGTAGAAATTTTGGGGCACTCTTTGAAGTACTTTGTGTTGGTTGGATGAATCTGAGATTGTGTGATGCATATCGTATAATCATGCCCACGGATACTTGAGGTGACAATGGAGTATCTAGGTGACATTAGGGTTTTGATTGATTTGTGTCTTAAGGTGTTATTCTAGTACGAACTCTTTTATAGATCGATCCAAAAGAATAGCTTTGAGGTGGTTTCGTACCCTACCATAATCTCTATGTTTGTTCTCCGCTATTAGTGGCTTTGGAGTGACTCTTTGTTGCATGTTCAGGGCTTGTTATATGATCTATCTATGTTATTATTGTTGAGAGAACTTGCACTAGCGAAAGTATGAACCCTAGGCCTTGTTTCCTACCATTGCAATACCGTTTACGCTCACTTTTACCACTTGTTACCTTGCTGTTTTTATTATTTCAGATTACAAAAACCTTTATCTACTATCTATTTTGCACTTGTATCTTCATCTCTTCACCGAACTAGTGCACCTATACAATTTACCATTGTATTGGGTGTGTTGGGGACAGAAGAGACTTTTTGTTATTTGGTTGCAGGGTTGCTTGAGAGAGACCATCTTCATCCTATGCCTCCTACGGATTGATGAACCTTAGGTCATCCACTTGAGGGAAATTTGCTACTGTCCTACAAACCTGTGCACTTGCAGGCCCAACAACGTCTACAAGAAGAAGGTAGTGTAGTAGACATCACTGAGCAACAGCCGGGGTCCTCCCGATGCTCTGTTCCCCAGTCATCAGCAATGTGCAGGTCACTAAGACCCTCATTGATGGTGGCACGGGGCTCAACGTTCTGTCTGTCAAGACAGTCAGCAATCTCCAAGTGCCATATGATCAGCTTCAGCCAACCAAGCCTTTCTCAGGAGTCACAGATGGTTCAACCACCCCGATAGGGCAGGTCCACCTCCCTGTCAACTTCGGACAGCGCAAAAACTATCGTACTTAGCTCATCGACTTCGACGTCGCCCACATTCGCTTGCCGTACAACGCCATCCTCGGGTATCCAGCCCTAGCCAAGTTCATGGCAGTGACTCACCATGGCTACAACATCCTCAAGATGCCAGGAAGCGGCGGAGTCATCACAGTCCCCTGTGAGGAAAGGGATGCAGTGTGTTCTCTCGAGCGTGCCTTCCAGGCTGCGTCAATTGAAGACCTAGATCGCAAGTGCAGGAGCCTTCCCGAGGCAGTTCCCAAGAAGAAGAAGACATCACCTGGTCCGAGCCCTCAGGAGGCAGGCACCTCCAGTGGCACGGCGTCAGGATCCGCGCCCGTTCAAGGGGCGACTCCCACCGTCGCATAGGAAGGCGCACCCGGCGCCCTCCTCGGGCAAAGCTCGGGGGCTCTCTCCTGGAGGGCCACTGACTTTGCCCATATCACGATGGAGGCGCTCGGGCACCACTTGGAGGCATGCTACGCGGCACATTTCCCTCAGGAAATTACAAAGCAAGGAAGGTCCAACCCTTAGGAGTTCATCACTAAAACCACCCAGGAGCTACAGGAGTCAAGAGTCATGCGCGGCAGCCGCCGCTTACCCGCTGTGGCTCCCCATCCAGGCGAGGATGGTGGGCTGCGCGTCTGCATCGACGTACCAGGGCTCAACCAAGCCGCGTCTCAAGAACGCCTCTGGCCTTCGCACGTGGGACGTTGCGAGGGTTCGCCTCACAGCTATGTTTGCATGCCTCTCGGCCTGCCGAACGCGGCCGCTTTTCATCAGCGCCTGGTGCGGAGCATTCTGGAGGCTCAGGAGGTCAGGCGCAGCGCGGTCCTGGCAGAGATGGAGATGGTCCTCGAGGAGCCGCCTGGGCCCCCGGAGCCTCCCGAGGCTCAGGGCCCTGGGGGCTCGTGAGGGTCGGCTTCCTCACCACGCGTTGCCAGCTACTCCAGCACTCCTTCGTCTCCAACGGTATCAAGTGACATCTTTCAAGTTCCATTTCAACTGGGAGCGCCCCCGGGGCTGCATCATTCTCCGGCCGCGTGGGTCCGTCCCTGCGGCATGTATCTTTTTCTTATGTCTTCAGTTTACCTTGCTAGGGGCGCCCCTCAGGCTGCATCATCCCCAAGCTGCTCGGGCCTGACCCAGTGGCATGTATCTTTCCCGCATTTATCTAGGTCGTGTGCCTTGCACATTCGACCCGTTATGATTATCGTCTGTTACCTACCACGGGCCCCTTTTTCTCCTTCATGCTGATCGCTTACACGTAAAAAGGGGGGCACCTGAGCATCGCGACTCATGGGCTCTTACTGGCCCTCCAACCCTCACCTCCTGGCCTTGTCCACGGCATCGCGACCTAGCATACCAGCGACGTCTGAGCTCGCTCGAGGGCCAGGACCTGATGACGTAGAGCATTGGCATCTAACCGGTCTTGCAGGAACATACCACCAACAAAGGCCTAGAGCCAGGCGCAACCGGCCTTGAGGTAGGGCCCCATGAGTCCCGCACTGGCTCACGGGTGCCCAGATACACCTCATCTAGCCCTACCGTGCCGACCACGTGTCAGGGCGGGGCTGTACACGCCCCGGGGGCTCCTCCCGGAGGGGAGCCCCCTCCCACGCACCAGTGGAAGCACCATGCTCCATGCTGGCTGACGACATTGCCGAGGAGCGGCTATGCCCGTACACATACGGAAGCGCTATGCTCCGTGCTGGTGATAAACAACTGAGGGTGGCCCACGGCTACATCAACCTCAAGGAGCCTAGAGCTCAGTGCCCGGCCCTATCGTAACGCCTCCCCTCGGGAGCGCCGCGTGAGGGGGCTGGACACGGGGGCTGCGCCCGGGCCAATGCCCGAGTGCACACCACCCAGCCAGGTCCCTCAGACCTGGTCGTCACGCGCCTCTCCCCGAGCGGAGCCAAGGTATGTAGACTGTTTGAGCGTCAAGGGGGACTCTTGAGCATCGCGACTCAGGAGCCTAACTGGTCACGTAGCCCCTCACCCCTTAGTTCCGAAAGGCTAACGGTGGCTGAGGTATGCACGGGGCCGGGCCCTGCCGACGTAGAACGACCAATCCACTCCTACACCTCCCTTCCCTATTTTCTGTTCACGCGTCAAGGGGGACTCCTGAGCATCACGACTTAGGAGCCTAACTGGTCACGTAGCTCCTCACTCCTAATGGCGGCTGAGGTATGCGCGGGGCCGGGCCCTACCGACGTAGAACACAAAGCAAATAGGGGGGAGGGGAACTGCAAATTCTCGGAGATTCAGAAGCAAATATTACAGACCATAGGTTGTTTCACAATGCCAAACACAAGTTTAAACGCCTCCACGAGGCATGGTGCATGTTGCAGGAATTAAAACAGGATAGAAGCCGCGAAGAGGTCACTTCTTGGCAGCGCCGTCGCTTGTGGTGGGATCGCGCTGGCCAGCTCCACCTCCCGCGGCCGTGGAGCTGGCAGCACCTTGCTCGGGCCCGATGCTGAAGGCGTGGAACTTCGCCAGCAAGGCCTCCGCTCGGCCCTTCATAGCCTCAGCAGAAGTGGTGGCAAGCTCGCCGCTCACAGGTTCCAGCAGGCCGTCGAGGTCGGCGTTGGGGTCGCGAAGGTAGACGTGGCTGAGGATGCGCGTCAGCGCCGCGAAAGAAAGGGCACACGCTTCGGCCTTAGCTGTGGGGCTGATGCCGTGTGCGACATCTTCAAGCACCTGGACCAAGATGGGAAGCAGCTTGGCGGGGCCGTCCTTCGCGCCAGCCAGCGGCTTCTCCAACCCACCGTCGTAGGGCGTCTTCATCGTGGTGCGAGCTTGCTCCTCCAGCTTCGCGAAGGCCACCCGATCCTCAGCCAGGACCTTCGCCTTGGTGTCCAGCTCCCGCTTCAGCGTCTCCAGCCGGCTGCGATCTGCCGAAAGCTCAGCGTCGCGATCCCTGACGGCAGCCTCCCGAGCCGTCATATCCTCCTTCTCCTGGCGGCCCCGGACCACCTTGGCAAGCTCGTCACACAGACCTTGCAGCTCGTCCTCCAGCACCCTACAGTGGCTCCGGACATTCGCAGCGTCACCCGAAGCTGCGTCGTGAGCAGCCTTGGCATGGGAGGTGGTTTGCTTTTCCTCCTCGAGGGCCGACACAGCATGGCTCAGCGCCGCTCGGACAAAGGCATCAGAGCGGACCCAGCCAGAGACCAACTCGAGGCGCCCGGCCACCAGGCGGGGGTCGGCGCCTTGGAGATCTTCTTGCAGCCGGCCTAGCTCGGCAGCAGCGCGATCCAAGACGGTGGAAGGGGTCGGAGAGACGGCAGCCGGTGGAGTAGGAGGAGAAGACGACAGCGTAATCACAACATCAAGCATTGGGGCCTTCTGAGCCTCGGCAACCTCGACGACAACGTCAAGCGCGGACACCTCTGGAGTCGCCAGGGCCACGGGGGCTGGATCCACGCCAGTGCGCCCCTCCTGGCCTCGCGAGGATGACCGAGCAGGGGAAGCACGAGCCTCGCTGCCTCTTTTCCCCGCAGACGAAGGCGCAACCCCAGCAGGCGAGCTTCCCCCGGCCAAGGCCACCTAGGCCCCTTTCAACCTTTTTTTCGTGGGCGATGGCATAGTCAAAGGAATACGGACGTCAAGCCTTGGTGACGGAAACAAGAAGCAAAGCAGAAGTCAAGCACTTACTGGTCGGCATTCGCGGGCTCAAGCAGCCTCCGGCCAAACTTGAAGCCTGAAAGCCTCTTGCGGGGATCAGCCTCGGGAGGTCCGGAAGCAGAGGGCGCATCAGAGGGGCTGGAGCCGGCTTCAGGCAGCCCCAAGGCTGGAGTCGACCCTCAGGAGAGCAACCCCATCATGTCCTTCCTTGGGACCATGGGCGGGTCCTCTCCCCTCGCCTGGGCCGGCCTCGTCATCATCCGGCATGGAATGGAGGGCTCTGGACCTACACAAAGGGGAGGTCTCACCTGTCCCCTCGACGGTCGATTCAGAGTCGTGTTCTTCCTCCTCCTCCTCCTCGTCTTCCTCCTCCCCCTTGCTGGAGTCATTGGAGGACAAATCCACTATTGCCCTCGCCGCCAGATCCTTGGGAGCTTCCACCGGCACCAGTCCACTACCAGCTCCCAGTCATCGCGAAGGAACAAGGGGACCGGAGCACCCTCTGGGCTCACCACATCCTCCCTAACCAAGGAGTGGAGGGCCGCGGCTAGGTCCTCGTCGGCCAAGGCCTCAGAGCTCAGGCGGAGGACGGCGTCTGCATCCCCGAGCCTCCACAACGGGCGCGAGTGCGCTTGAAGCGGAGCCACCCAGTGCACCAAGAACTCCCTCATGAGCATGGCCCCGGTCAGCTTCGCCGCCCCCAAATTGCCCAGCCTCAGGTCTGCATTCATCTCCTTCAGCACCATCTTCGCCCGACGGTCGTCAAGCTCCGCACGAGACCACGCATCGATGGCCTTGGGCTGCCCCGTAGGCAGCACTAGCCGGGGGTGGATGCGCCCGACGTCCACCATTACCCACTTGCTCTGGAAGCCTTCGATCCTCTTCCCCGTCTTCGATATGGCGTTGGATTTGGAGTATGAAATAAAGCTCGCACATGCGGTGATGTGGGCACCAGAGACTCGGAGGGAGAAGAAGTGGCACAACAGAGCCACTGAGGGCATCACCCCAACGTGAGCCTCACAATAGTAGGCAAAAATCGCCAGGAGAAGGACATAATTGGGGTGGAGATGCAGGGCGTGCAAGTTGTATTGGCGAAGAACAACAAGGAAAAACTGAGAAAAAGGAGGCACCAGACCAGCGATGATGGCGCTCATGAAGAACGGGTAGAAGGTGCTCCCCTTGCCTTCCGGTTGGGCGGAGCCAGGCTTGAGCACAGTCGCCCCCACATTGCCCTGCGCCACCATCATGAGGCGCGTGAGGGTGAGGTTCTTCTCCGACATGTTCGGGGGATCCAGAGCCGGCGAGTACCAGGCCAGTGGGGCCCTAGTTGGGGTCTTGTGAGGCGCCATTGCTCGCCGGGGGTGAGAGATTAAGGCAGATCTGGAGGATTCCGGAGGTGAAGAGGAGAAGAGCGAGAAAGGGGATCTGGAGCAAGACGGTTGAGAGAAAAGAAGGTAAGCCTGACCCGGGCCGCCCCTTTTGTCAGTTGGGCAGTTGCCGAGGCATCATAGGGAAGCAGAGGCGCCCACATCCAATCAATCGCCACGCGGTTCCCAAGGCCGCAGGCTGTTGGGGCCCGCGGCGCTTCGCGCTTGCCCCTTCGCTTCTCTGCTAAGCCAAGTCCGAGCGCGCCTTGGGCCTGGGGGCTACTGTCGGCGTTCTGGGAACAGGGGTCCCCAGCCTTGCCTGCCTGCGGCCTGCGGCGTGGCTCGGGCAGTGGCCCAGTGCGGCCCATCTTCATCGACTCAAGCTCAAGACCCTCGCGAGGGGCCAAGCCTCATGGGGCGGATGACAGGAAGCCTCCTTAGGAATGGCCTCACCAGGCAGGCTCGCGAGAAGGCGGAGAGATCAAGGGAGGGTACCTCGTGAGGTGCTCATGACGCAAGCCATGACGATCGAGACCAGGCGAACGCCAGGCGGGCGCCGGCCTGGGCAGTGTCCTTGTTTCCCCTTTGGTGCAAATGGGGCAAGCACAGACCAAGGCATCAGGCAAAGGCTACCGTTTTGGTGCAACAAAACCAAGACCGGTAGAGCGGCATGATGGAGGTCAAAGTGGAGCCCAAGACGGTGTCATCGTCATGGCCTTTGGCAGTCGAAGACCAACTTTAGTCAGGACAAGTGTACTAGATGTTCCCCTTCAAAATGGCCGTTGTTGGCGCCCTTCCCGCTCAATATTTGGGAAGAGGACCAGGGCCTCTATATATAGGACTAGCCACCACAGTAGGGGGGAGGCGGATCTAGATCTCACCCAGAGCCAACGGAGA
This sequence comes from Triticum aestivum, assembly GCF_018294505.1. Taxonomy (NCBI): domain Eukaryota; kingdom Viridiplantae; phylum Streptophyta; class Magnoliopsida; order Poales; family Poaceae; genus Triticum; species Triticum aestivum. Next base: position 586,335,236 of record NC_057801.1, on the reverse strand, counting down.
CAGAGCAATTCTTCTCCAAACACACCACCACAAGAACACCCCTCACGAGGTTGTTCTTCCTTTGTATTGTTCATCATTAGCCCCTGAGGTTCATCATCAGCCCATGAGGCAATCCACACACCACACACTGGAGTAGGGTATTACACCACAATGGTGGCCTGAACCAGTATAAACTCTGTGTCCCTTGTGTTGTTCATCTTGCTAGCCTAGATTCCGAGCGAGGCGTTGGGACGTGGGTTGGTAGAGGAGAGATCTTCGCGTGCACCCCAGAGTTCGAACCTCAAGGGTCTGCCGGAACCCGAAATCTAACAGTCCCACTCCTTCATCACTTGATTGACCACCAAATCTGAGTCGCCATATACCATCAGGCGACGGACGCCAAGTGAGATAGCCATACGCAACCTGTAGAGAAGTGCTTCAAACTGAGCTTTGTTATTGGAGGAAACAAAATGAATCTGGAAGACATAATTGAGTTTATCACCTGGGGACACCAGAGCCACTCCAGCACCATAACCATTCAGCATCTTGGACCCATCGAAGAACATAGTCCAGTGTTTTGAGTGAACTTGAGTTAATGCTGTTGTTCAATCCACTCGGCCAAGAAATCTGCGAGTGCTTGAGATTTGATCGCCTTCTTTGCTTCAAACTTGATATCGAGAGGGAGAAGTTCAATTGCCCACTTAACCACTTGACTAGTTGCATCTCAATTTTTCATAATCTCAGACAATGGAGCATCGCTGATGACCGAAATCGAGTGGTCTTGGAAATAATGAGCGACATTCTTCGTAGTCAAGTAAATTCCGGAAACAAGCTTCTGGTAATGTGGATACTTCTGCTTGGATGGAGTCAAGACTTCAGAAATATAGTACACTGGACGTTGAACTTTATAGGCCTTGCCTTCTTCTTCTCGCTCGACTGTGAGCACTGTGCTAACAACCTGACCAGTGGCTGCAATGTACAAGAGTAATGCTCTTTGCTATTCGGATCAGCAAGCACCGGCTGGGTGGAAAGCAGGGTTTTGAGCTCCACAAATGCTACTTTAGCTTCGGGAGTCCACTCGAACATATCATACTTCTTCGTCAATCGTCATAGGGGCAGTGCCTTCTTGCCGAGACGTGAAATGAATCGACTCAATGCAGGAAGACAGCCTGTAAGCTTCTGAATGTCATGCACACGCACGAGGCGTTTCATTCGGAGAATTGTACCAGTTTTCTCAGGATTAGCATCTATCCCCGTTTGGAAACGAGGAAACCGAGTAACTTTCCTTCGAGTACTCCGAATGTGCACTTGGACGGATTCAACTTAATATCGTGCCTTCTTAGATTGGCGAAAGTTTCAACGAAGTCAGTCAGCAGGTCGGAACTCTTGCATGACTTCACTACGATATCATCCATATATGCCTCCACATTCCAACTGATTTGAGGGAGCAAACACTTCTGTATCATGCACATGAATATGGCCCCGGCGTTCTTGAGATCGAAAGGCATGGTGACATAGCAAAAACATCCGAATGGCATGATGAAGGCTGTTTTTATTTCATCTGGCCCAAACAGTTGGATCTAATGGTATCTGGAATACGTGTCAAGAAAATACAAACGCTCGCACCCCGCAGTTGAGTCGACTATCTGATCGATGCCGGGGGGAGGGGCGAAAATGATCTTTTAGGCAGGCCCGATTGATATGCCTGAAGTCAATGCACATGAGGAGTGACTGTCGGATTGTGGGTTCCGGCAGACCCTTGAGGTCCGAACTCTGGGGTGCGCGCGAAGATCTCTCCTCTACCAACTAGCGTCTCATCGCCTCGCTAAGGATCTAGGCTACACGATGAACAACACAAGAGACGCAAGGTTTATACTAGTTCGGGCCACCGTTGTGGTGTAATACCCTACTCTAGTTTGTGGTGTGGTGGATTGCCTCTGGGGCTGATGAGGAACAGTACAAAGGAAGAACAGCCTCGCGAGGGGTGTTCTTGTGGTGGTGTTGTCCCTTTGGAGCGGTCGATTCCAGATGCCTCTATACTATGGTGGCTAGCCCTATATATAGAGTAAGAGGGCCTGGTCCTCTTCCCAAATATTGAGCGGTAAGGGCGCCAACAATTGGCCATTTTGAAGGGGAACATCTAGTACACTTATCCTGACTAAAGTCGGTCCTCGCCTGCCAAAGACTCTAACGATGACGCCGTCCTGGGCTCCACGGTGAGCTCCTTCCTGCTGTTCTGTTGGTTTTGGTCTTGTTGCACCGAAATGGTAGCCTTTGCCTGATGCCTTGGCCTGTGGTTGCTCCCTTTGCACCGAAGGGGAAACAAGGACACTGCGCAGGCCGGCGCCCGCCTGGCGCCCGCCTGGCCTCGATCGTCATGGATTGCGTCACGGGCACCTCATGAGGTACCCCTGCCTTGATCTCTCCGCCTCCTCGCGAGCCAGCCTGGCGAGGCTACTCCTGAGGAAGCTTTCCTGTCGTCCGCCCCGCAAGGCTTGGTTCCTTGCAAGGGTCTTGAGCTTGAGTTGGTGAAGATGGGCCGCACTAGGCCCTTGCTTGAGCCACGCCGTAGGCCGCAGGCAGGCAAGTCTGGGGACCCCCGTTCCTAGGACGCCGACAGTGAGTTATCCTTCTTGGGAACCATGAGGACGTTAGTGAGCCACTCGGAGTGGTATATCTCGCGGATGAACTCAGCTGCCAGGAGTCGAGCCACCTCCTTGCCAATCGCCTTCCTCTTCTCTGCGGCGGACCGATGGAGATGTTCCTTGACAAGTTTAACTTTTGGGTCAACGCGTAAACGATGCTCATCCAGTTCCCTGGGTACACCTGGCATGTCTGATGGTTTTTCTTGCAAAGATGTCCCAATTCTCACGGAGGAACTGGATGAGTGCGGCTTCCTATTTGCTGTTGAGTGTCGTTGAAATATGAGTCGGTGCAGTTGTGGGATCTTCTGGGTGAATATGAATTGGTTTTGTCTCGCCAGCTGAGTGAAATGCAGACTCAGAAGCATGCTTCTTCAAACGGAGCAAATCACTCGGCTTAGCATTCTTCTGATATACCTCCAGTTTAACCACTGCCATTTGCTCATGAGCGATCTTGGACCCCTTCTGGAGGCATTCTGCTGCTCTCTGCCTGTTCCCAATGATAGTGATCATACCTTTGGGCCCTGGCATCTTCAGCTTGAGATACACATAACATGGTCGGGCGATGAAACGAGCATATGTCGGCCTGCCCAGAATAGCATGATAGGCACCGTGGAAATCTACCACTTCGAATGTCAACTTCTCCTTGCGAAAATTCTTGGAATCGCCAAAAACCACATCCAGAGCGATCTACCCGAGTGACTTTGCCTTCTTCCCTGGGATGACTCCGTGTAATTGCATGTTGCTCTCACTGAGTTGGGACATCGGAATGCCCATCCCCTTGAGGGTCTCAGCATACAGAATGTTCAAACCACTGCCACCATCCATGAGAAATTTACTCACTCGGGTGCCCCTAATGACTAGGCCGACCACAAAATCTTGTCGCCCGTGGGTAGCAATGTGAGCTGGGTGATCCAACTAGTCGAAGGTGATAGGAGCCTTTGACCACTTGAGGTATATCGTAGTTGCTGGAGCAACCATGTTCACCTCTCTGTTGATGACTTTCAGTCGACTTTTGCTCTCAACATCAGCAAAAATCATCAAAGTTGCATTGACTTTCAGGTAATCATCATCCTTTTCTTCATCTCTATCCTTATTAGAGTCCTTCTCACTAGGCTGACCCTCTTGGAACTGTTGAATCAGGAGTCTGCACTGTCAAGTGGTATGCTTGGGCAGAATCAAGTTACCCTCCTCATCCTTCTTTGTGTGAATGTGACATGGCAAATCCAGGACGTCTTGGCCTGACTGATCTTTGACCTTCTTGGGTGTCCATTGCCCCTTGGGCTTTCCCTTGAACTTTCCTTGGGTATTCACCACTGCGGCTTGTGCCTGACCTAAGGCTTCGGCTTTACGTTTCTGCTTCCGACCGGTATTTCCGTCCCCAGTCTCAGGGTCGACTGTTTTCTGTTTACCATTGCAGAGTCGGTCCTCTTCCTCACCGTTCGCATATTGAGTGGTGATTTCCATCATCCGATTCAAAGTCATGGCCCCAGAGCGACCAAATTTCAACGTGAGCTCCCTGTACCGCACACCTTCCCTGAAAGCGCAGACGACCTGATGCTCTGAAACATTCTCCACCAGATGGTGAAGGGTAGTCCACCGCTAGATGTAATCCCTGAAAGTTTCATTCGGCTTCTGGACACAATGCTGCAACTCGGAAAGCCCAGCGGGGCGTTTGCAAGTGCCTTCGAATGTCTTGATGAACACTCAGGCCAAATCTTCCCAACAGAATATGCTTCCAGGAGCCAACTGATGCAACCAAGCCCTGGCCGAACCTTCAAGCATCAAGGGGAGGTGTTTCATGGCTACTTCATCATTGCCTCCACAAATCTATATTTCCACTCGGTAATCTTCCAACCATGTGTCTGGCTTCAACTCACTAGTGAACTTGCTCGCTCCCGCAACCAATCTGAAGTTGGGTAGGATCTCAGCTGCTCGGATGGCTCTGCTGAAACATTTGGGCCCAGAGACAAACGCTATGTTTCCACTCGGACGATCTCTATCCAATCCTTCTCTGTTAGCTCTGCCTCTGTCAACCAGGCCCTGCACAAGGACTGACCTTGCATCAAATTCGGGCTCTCGTGGGTCGACTAAAAACCTCCGCTCGTCATCGTATGGGCGCCTATCATCATATCGCCGGTGCATGTACGAACCACCCCTCGGAGGGGGCATAGGCACTCGACAACGATCATCACTGTGATATCGAGGATCAACCTGCCCGTGACCTCGACCCAGGTACTGGTCCCGGTGGTAACCACAATCTTCATGCCGCAGAGGCGACCTTGGGCTGTGTGCTGACTAAACAGTGTCTGCCATGACAGATCTGCTGCAGATCCTATTGCGCGACTGGGAAACAACCGAGTTCTGTTCACCAGCTGCCTTGAGCAGTGCTCGAATCTGCTGTAAACCTCTTCCAGCCTCAGAGCGGGACGGCTGGATGGAATCTGCAATTCGGGCCGCTGCTATAACATTGTGAACCGAAGTGCCGTATACCTGACACTCATCTCGAGGCCCAGTCGAAAACAACTAGCATTGACGTCGACTGGAACTTGGAATCTCCCTGCGGGTGCGGTTGTCAAGTGCTTGTTGAAGATTCTCCAGACGCGCACGCTCAGCCAGATTGGCCACGCGTGCGGCCTCCAGAGCCTGAGCCTCGGGGGTCTCCCCAATGATGGGGGTCTGGAGAGCCTCCTCCTTCCTGCGCCACTGTTCCTCCCACTGCTCAACACTGAGGGCTTGGGGATAATACTCATCATTGCCATGTGACAGGCCGCCAAATTCACCCCCACCACAGGGAAAACCCGGCGGGCTACGCTCAGATCCAATCACGAGGACCTCATCCGCTGGGTCGTTGATTTCACACTCGGAAAGCGTATCCGAATGGCCAGTCAACAAATCGAACAATAAAGGGATTCATCAGGCTCAATTGCCACGATCTAAGGCATGGTGGACTGACGAGCAACCACGTGCTTCACCCACCACTGAATTCGCGAGCGGCCGGATCACTTGCAGCGACGGGCAGCAGAGAGCGAAGATACCATGGGGGCCGGCTGATACTGGGTCAACGGCTGCCGTGGGAGGACACCGCGGACACTCATGCGGAAGTGCGCCACCTCGCGAATGGAGAGCACCTCGACGTCGAGGGGGGCCTCCTGGAGCCAGGCCGAGTCGTCGGTGATGAAGGTGAGCGCACCGAGACAGATCTCGTGACCCAAGGACAATCCACCATTGGAAACCATGTTGACGAAGATCGAAGATTGCAACCTCACCGGAAGTCGCTAAGACGCCTGCCCCACAGTGGGCGCCAACTGTCGTGGGAACGAGTCTGACAGTAGAAGTAGTGGGTACATAGGAGAGGGCAGTGTCCTAGCTATGGCGAGGTTGTACACACATATTTACGAGTTCATGCCCCTCTCCGAGGAGGTAGCTGCCCTACGTCTCGATGTCGCGGAGGCTTGTGGATTGAAGTGTGGAATACTTATAGGGAGTGCGAACCCTTGTGCCAGAGGGGAGGGGTGGCTTATATAGAGTGTGCCGGCCCCTCGCAACCCTCGGTTACACAGGGGTTCAATGAGAGTTAAGTCCTGAACGTTACTGGTAACACCCGTATTAAATGGTCTTTATGACGATAGAGTGAATGCCTGACTGTTGTCATCATGGGGTGACTCTAGGTATTCTGTACTCCGAGTGGATTCTTGTCTTCCGAGTGAGATAACGATGGTTGAGTGGAATTGGGGTATCCGAGTGGAATCATGTGTCGAGTGGATTGCACTTCAAGGGGATTTCAGTTGGCATCTTCTGTTTAACTTTGTAGGCCTTGGCCTCTTGTGTGATGTCCTTGGGGAGGGCATATAGGTCAGGCCTAAGACCCTACCCTAGGTACATGTCACTGTCAGTGGCTCCTGGTGGCGTGGAGGCAGTCAGCCGTGTCAGAGCTGGGATATCATGGTTAGGTGGATCTATGGAGGCGTGTGGGTCAGGCGTGCGGTGCAGTGGTGGATGGAAGCTCGGTCGGGTCTTTGTCAGGCAATGGCCATCGACGAGTGCACCGGTTTGGCCGCCGCCAGGTAGGGGTGGCAATGGTAGCTGGACTCGTGCCAGCCGCACGGATTTGCCACGGGCCTGTCATGGTGGAGCTGCTCAGGCTCTCCGGGTGGCTGCGGGGCGGCCCACTGCTCTCTGGCAGTAACGGTTCCTGTCATCGATGGGCGGTGTTTGCCGTAGGGGCGACACGAATGTGTTCGGCAGTGATGGATGGCGTCCGGCAGAGTACGGGTATTGAGGGACGACCAAGTCCACGCTAGCTTGTCTTGCGTTAGTGCTCTTCTTTTTGTTGCTTTATTGTGGCGTCGGTCCAAGTAGGCACCCTTGTTTCTGTTATGTTGTAGGTCAAATCGATGCTGATGACCATGGGTGTGGCGGCGTGCGACGCTGATGACCATGGGCTTGGCGGTGGTCGTCGGCAGCTACTATGTCGTGTTCCCCACGGTCTATGAGGATTGTCGGGGACGGAGGTGTGGACACCCAAAAAGATTTCTCGTTTCTCGTTTACTTGTTGGGAGCTTTCCCGTGTAAATAGTTTTATTTTCTTTTATTTTCTTTGGGAGCCGAGAAGACCATATTGAAAATGCTTAGTGGCTCTCATATGCATGATTGTTTATTTAACTTAGAGCCTATAATATCTTGTCTTCTCTTTTGAGTTGAATGCTTGCTGATTCTAGCTTAGTCCAATGCACGTACACTATTATTATTATACACATCATTCGGTCGTGCGAGTGAAAGGCAATAATGACGACATATGATGGACTTATTGAGATGAGAAAAGTTGGTATGAACTCGATCTCTCTTGTTTTTGTAAATATGATGAGTTCATCGTTCCTGATTCAGCTTATTATGAAGTAAACATATTTGGAATGACATTTAGAGATTATAGTTGCTTGTGCCATGCTTGATTAGCTATGAGTTATAATGGTTTACCTTGCATGCCAACATGCTATTAGAATGATTATGATGTGGTATGATGGGATGGTATCCTCCTTTGAATGAATTGAGTGACTCGACTTGGCACATGTTCACGCATGTAGTTGAAACGAATCAACATAGCCTTCATGATATTTATGTTCATGGTAGATTATATCCTACTCATGTTTGTACTCGGTGTGAATTAATTTTAATGCATGTTTATGACTGTTGTCGCTCTCTCAGTTGGTCGCTTCCCAGTCTTTTGCTAGCCTTCACCTGTACTAAGCGGGAATACTGCTTGTGCATCCAAACTCCTTAAACCCCAAAGTTATTCCATATGAGTCCACCATACCTTCCTATATGTGGCATCTACCTGTCGTTCCAAGTAAATTTGTATGTGCCAAACTCCAAACCTTCAAATGAAATTCTGTTTTGTATGCTTGAGCAGTTCATGTTACAACTAGGGCTGCCTATATATTCCATGCTAGGTGGGTTATTCTCAAGAGGAGTGGACTCCGCTCCTCATTCACGAGAAAGGGCCGGTAACCGGGATGCTCAGTCCCTTGATCCAAAAAGATCAAAGAAAATCAAAATAATTAAACAAAACTCCCCCAGGGTTGTTGTTAGTTGGAGGCACTCGTTGTTTCGAGCAAGCCATGGATTGATGCTTGTTGGTGGTTGGGGGAGTATAAACCTTTACCATTCTGTTTGGGAACTGCCTATAATGCATGTAGTATGGAAGATACAGCCATCTTATAGTTATTGCGTTGACAGCAAAAGTATGCCGCTCAAAATGTTATTCAATCTCTATTTTAAAATCGAGCTCTGGCACCTCTACAAATCCCTGCTTCCCTCTGCAAAGGGATTATCTATTTACTTTTATGTTGAGTCATCACCCTTCTTATTAAAAAGCACCCGCTGGAGAGCACACTGTCATTTGCATTATTATTATTGGTTTATATTGGGTATGACTTGACTGGATCTCTTTTACCATGAATTACAATGTTTAGTCAGTCCTTGATCTTTAAAGGTGCTCTGCATTTATGTTTTGCGGTTTCAGAAAAGGGCTAGCGAGATACCATTTTGTTATATCATGTTATGCTTGTTTTGAGAAAGCATTGTCATCTGAGTTTTATTATCGTCGCTCGCTAGCTGATTATGCCATTGATATGAGTAATTGTGAGACCGAGGTGTTATTGTGAGTATGGTTAGTTCATAATATTTTCTGAAACCTGAATGATGGCTTTGCATGTTTACAACAACAAGAGCAAATAGAGTTTGTAAAAGTTTTTCTTTATCACTTTCAGTTTATCAACTGAATTGCTTGAGGACAAGCAAAGGTTTAAGCACGTCTCCAATGTATCTACTTTTCCAAACACTTTTGCCCTTGCTTTGGACTCTAACTTACATGATTTGAATGAAACTAACCCGGACTAACGCTGTGTGGGCGCGCCCCCTGTCTCATGGGCCCCCTGAGGCTCCGCCGACCTCAACTCCAACTCTATTTATTCCGTCTCGCGGAGAAAAAAATTGGAGAAAAGTTTCATCGCGTTTTACGATACAGAGCCGCCGCCAAGCCCTAATCTCTCTCAGGAGGGCTGATCTGGAGTCCGTTTGGGGCTCCGGAGAGGGGGATTCGTCGCCGTCGTCGTCATCAACCATCCTCCATCACCAATTTCATGATGCTCACCACCGTGCGTGAGTAATTCCATCGTAGGCTTGCTGGACGGTGATGGGTAGGATGAGATTTACCATGTAATCAAGTTAGTTTGTTAGGGTTTGATCCCTAGTATCCACTATGTTCTGAGATTGATGTTGCTATGACTTTGCTATGCTTAATGCTTGTCACTAGGGCCCGAGTGCCATGATTTCAGATCTGAACCTATTATGTTTTCATGAATATATGTGTGTTCTTGATCCTATCTTGCAAGTCTATAGTCACCTATTATGTGTTATGATCCAACAACCCTGAAGTGACAATAATCGGGATACTTCTCAGTGATGACCGTAGTTTCAGGAGTTCATGTATTCACCATGTGCTAATGCTTTGTCCCGGTTCTCTATTAAAAGGAGGCCTTAATATCCCTTAGTTTCCACTAGGACCCCGCTGCCACGGGAGGGTAGGACAAAAGATGTCATGCAAATTCTTTTCCATAAGCATGTATGACTATTTACGGAATACATGCCTACATTACATTGATGAATTGGAGCTAGTTCTGTGTCACCCTATGTTATAGCTATTACATGAGGAATCGCATCCGACATAATTATCCATCACTGATCCATTGCCTACGAGCTTTTCACATATTGTGCTTCGCTTATTTACTTTTCCGTTGCTCTTGTTACAATCACTACAAAACCCAAAAACATTACTTTTGTTACCGTTACTTTTATTATCGTATTACTTTGCTACTAAATACTCTGCTGCAGATACTAAGTTATCCAGGTGTGGTTGAATTGACAACTCAACTGCCAACACTCAAGAATATTCTTTGGCTCCCCTTGTGTCGAATCAATAAATTTGGGTAGAATACTTTACCCTCGAAAGCTGTTGCGATCCCCTACACTTGTGGGTTATCAACGACCAATGCTATTTTTTTTGCCTTGCTTGGTTACATGGTTGGCTGGATGCTGAGGACCTACTCCGCTTGCTCGAGCTAGCATGATCTTTAATGCCGAGTTAGTGTTGTTCTGTTGTTGTTGTTGTGTGTGTGTTGTTGTGGCTATTTCATCTTCTCTCTGAAGAAGTTGAATTAGTTCTATGCTCATATTAAGCTTTGTAACACCTTCTTCATGGAATGAAATGCAATGCTGATTGGCATTGCTTGGTTGTTTGTTAGCATGCGCCATAGCGTTGGCGTCTGGTGGTGGTGCTTGGTGTCGGAAGGGCGACATGAGCGGTGGCTCTTGGTAGCGTGGAGGCAGTCGGCCATGCCGGTGGAGCTGGGATGTCACGGTTTGGTGGATCTGCAATCTGGCGTGGAGGCGTGCGGGTCGGGCGTGTGGTGCGGTGGTAGGTGGAAACTCGGCCGGGTCTCTATCAGGCAATGGCCCTCGACGAGTGCACCGGTTTGGCCGGCGCCAAGTAGGGGTGGAAATGGTAGCTGGATTCATGCAAGCCGCATGGATTTGCCATGGCCCTGGTGGGTGGTGTGGGCATGGCACGGTGGAGTTGCTCAGGCTCTTCGGGTGGCTGCGGGGTGGCTTGCTGCTCTTTGGTAGCAATGGTTCCTATCACCGATGGGCGACGTTTGTCGTAGGGGCGACACGAATCTGTTCAGCGGTGATGGGTGGCGTCCGGCAGAGTGCGGGAATTGAGGGTTGACCAAGTCCACGCTAGCTTGCCCTTGTGTTAGTGCTCTCCTTCTTGTTGCTTTATTGCGGGGTCCGTCCGAGTAGGTGCCATTGTTGCTGTTATGCTGTAGGTCAAATCGACACCGATGGCCATGGGTGTGGCGGCGTGCAAGTTTGACTCGATCAGGTAAGGGACCGTGTTGGGGCTTGCTTGGCGGTGGCCCTCGGCAGCTACTATGCCGTGTTCCCCATGGTCTATGGGATTGTCGGGGGCCGCATGCGTGGACGCCCCCTACTGTGGAGGCGCTAATCCAGGCCATGTATAGACACCGAGCGAGGACCGGAAGGAGGTACCTTCTGTTCCCCCCACCATGGTTGTGTGTGGTGATGTTGACGGTTGGTGGTGACACGGGACATGGATACCGGAGTGGTGACCCCGGATGGTGGTCCGTATGGTGGCTTTGCGATAGGCCTGCTACTTGTGAGCTGCGTTAGGATTTTCCCCGAAGAGGAAGGATGAAGCAATATAGTAGCGGATAGTATTTCCCTCAGTGAGAACCAAGATTATCGAACCAATAGGAGAACCACACAAACACCTAGTCACCAGTATCTGCAGGTACACGAGCAAATACTTGCATCCAACACGGGCAAGAAGGTTGTCAATCCCCTTGTACTCGTTAATTGTAAGGACTAAATCTCATAGTAGTAGGTAGATAAATTGCAAAGTAAAATAAAAGAAAGATAATTGCAGCAAGGTATTTTTGCCATAGTTTTCACTAGAGGCTTCTCTCTCATGAAGATAGCATGCGGTGGGATAAATTATTGTTGGGCAATTGATAGAAAAGCACACAGATATGACGTTATCCATGGCAATGATTGTGTATATATGCATTATGTCTGTAAGAAGTACACCGACTCCTGTCTGCATCTATTACAATTACTTCACTTCATCGACTGACTCCTACCTGCATCTAGGGTATTAAGTGTTGGGGAACGCGGTAATTTCAAAAAAAATCCTATGATCATGCAAGATCTATCTAGGTGATGCATATCAACAAGAGTGGAGAGTGTGTCCACGTACCCTCGTAGACCGTAAGCGGAAGCGTTAGTTAATGGGGTTGATGTAGTCGAACGTCTTTGCGATCCAACCGATCCAAGTACCGAACGTACGGCACCTCCACGATCAGCACACATTCAACTCGATGACGTCCCTCGTGCTCTTGATCCAGTTGATGCCGAGGGAGAGTTTGTCAGCACGATGGCGTGGTGACGGTGATGATGAAGTTAACGGCGCAGGGCTTCGCCTAAGCACTACGACGATATGACCGAGGTGTGTAACTATGGAGGGGGGCACCGCACATGGCTCAAAAATCAACTTTTGTGTTCTAGGGTGTCCCCCTTCCCCCGTATATAAAGGAGCAAGGGGGAGGCCGGCCGGCCCTCCTAGGGTGCACCCCACAAGGGGAGTCCTACTAGGACTACTAGTCCTAGTAGGATTCCACCAAGAGGGAGAGAGGGGGAAGGAAGGAGAGGGAGAGGGAGAAGGAAAGGGGGGGGCGCCGCCCCCCTTACCTAGTCCAATTCGGACCCAAGGGGGAGGGGGCATGCGGCCTGCCCTGGCCGCCCCCCTCTCTCTCCACCAAGGCCCATGTGGCCCATTAGTTTCCCCAGAGGGTTCCAGTAACCCTCCGGCACTCCGGTTTAATCCCAAACTTCTCCGGAACACTTCCGGTGTCCGAATATAGCCGATCTTTATGTCTCGACCATTTTGAGACTCCTCGTCATGTCCGTGATCTCATCCGGGACTCCGAACAAACTTCGGTCATCAAAATACATAACTCATAATACAAATCGTCATCGAACATTAAGCGTGAGGACCCTACGGGTTCGAGAACTATGTAGACATGACCGAGACACATCTCCAGTCAACAACCAATAGCAGAACCTAGATGGTCATATTGGCTCCTACATATTCTATGAAGATATTTATCGGTCAAACCTCATAACAACATACGTTGTTCCCTTTGTCATCGGTATGTTACTTGCCCAAGATTCGATCGTCGGTATCATCATACCTAGTTCAATCTCGTTACCGGAAAGTCTCTTTACTTGTTCCATAATACTTCATCCCGCAACTAACTCATTAGTCACAATGCTTGCAAGGCTTATAGTGATGAGTATTACCGAGAGGGCCCAGAGATACCTCTCCGAAACACGGAGTGACAAATCCTAATCTCGATCTATGCCAACCCAAAAAACACCTTTGGAGACACCTGTAGAGCACCTTTATAATCACCCATTTACGTTGTGACGTTTGGTAGAACACAAAGTGTTCCTCCAGTATTTGGGAGTTGCATAATCTCATAGTCTGAGGAACATGTATAAGTCCTGAAGAAAGCAGTAGCAATGAAACTGTAACGATCATAATGCTAAGCAAACGGATGGGTCATGTCCATCACATCATTCTCCTAATGATGTGATCCCATTCATCAAATGACAACACATGTCTATGGTTAGGAAACATAACCATCTTTGATTAACAAGCTAGTCAAGTAGAGGCATACTTGGGACAATATGTTTTGCCTATGTATTCACACATGTACTAAGTTTCCGGTTAATACAACTCTAGCATGAATAATAAACATTTATCATGAAATAAGGAAATAAATAATAACTTTATTATTGCCTCTAGGACATATTTCCTTCAGTCTCCCACTTGCACTAGAGTCAATAATCTAGATTACATAGTAATGATTCTAACACCCATGGAGCTTTGGTGTTGATCATGTTTTGCTCGTGGAAGAGGCTTAGTCAACGGGTCTGCAACATTCAGGTCTGTATGTATCTTGCAAATCTCTATGTCCCCTTCCAACACTTGATGATGGATGGAATTGAAGCGTCTCTTGATGTGTTTGGTTCTCTTGTGAAATCTAGATTCCTTTGCCAAGGCAATTGCAGCAGTATTGTCACAAAAGATTTTCATTGGACCAGATGCACTGGGTATGACACCTAGATCGGATATGTACTCCTTCATTTGCTACTTCCAAAGCAGCAATGTACTCCGCTTCACACGTAGATCCCGCCACGATGCTCTGCTTGGAACTCACCAACTGACAGCTCCTCCATTCAATAAAAACATGTATCCGATTTGCGACTTAGAGTCATCCGTATCAGTGTCAAAGCTTGCATCGACGTAACCATTTGCGACGAGCTCTTTTTCACCTCCATAAACGAGAAACATATCTGAGGGAGTCCTGGACTAGGGGGTGTCCGGATAGCCGGACTATCATCATCGGCTGGACTCCAAGACTATGAAGATACAAGATTGAAGACTTCGTCCCGTGTCTGGATGGGACTTTCCTTGGCGTGGAAGGCAAGCTTGGGATACGGATATGCAGATCTCCTACCATTGTAACCGACTCCATGTAACCCTAGCCCTCTCCGGTGTCTATATAAACTGGATGGCTTTAGTCCGTAGGACACACAACCATTACAACAATCATACCATAGGCTAGCTTCTAGGGTTTAGCCTCCTTGATCTCGTGGTAGATCTACTCTTGTAATACCCACATCATCAATATCAATCGAGCAGGACGTAGGGTTTTACCTCCATCAAGAGGGCCCGAACCTGGGTAAAAACATCGTGTCCCTTGTCTCCTGTTACTATCCGCCTAGACGCATAGTTCAGGACCCCTTACCCGAGATCCGCCGGTTTTGACACCGACATTGGTGCTTTCATTGAGAGTTCCTCTGTGCCGTCGCGATCAGGAAGGATGCCTCTTCCCATCTTTAAAGACGGAACCATCACCAAAGGAGCTTTGGCCGCCGGCCAAATGATCCGGCTAGGTGGTTTTCTCATGACCGCCTGTTCGGCCACCGCTTCGATGATGACCTCTCGGGTCATCAAAAGCAATCTTCACGTCAACTCGGAATTCGCCGAGCAGCTGGATCCAATAGAGCTCTCGTCCGTAAACGAGCTCTTGGACCGCATCGCCGCCCTGGGAGTCGCTACAGACTACAATCAGATTGGGCTTAAAACCGATCTGAGAGAGATCAACTCTCCCCAGGTTACCCACCACGTTGCGGTGGAAGAGGAACAACGCGGTGACTCTTCTTCTGTATTGCAAACTAGTCATGTCCGGACTCTCGAACCCTCCATGCCGGATTCCCGCGGAGGGACGGACGTCGATCAAGCACTGAACCTAAAGTCAGGCATCGGACCAGACCCGTTGGACAACGTCCGGCAATCCAAGCTTCCAAATTCGGAAACTTTTCGCCCCTTAAGCCTCGAGATGGGTAGGGTTCCGGACTCAATTCCACCCAACCACCCAGACATATGCGATCTATCTCAAATCCGGCAAGAGCCCGCTGAAACAGTACATCATTACTGGGCCAGATTCCTCCTGGTCATGGACAGGATAAAGGACTGCCGTGAGGAAAAAGCAATTTCAATTTTCTGCAATAATTGCACGGACGAGGGAATCTTGAACGCCGTCAGTCGTCGTGAACTTACACGCTTCTCCGATCTGGCGTCCATCGTACGAAAGTACTGTGCGATGGAAAGTTCCAGGAAAACCAAAACTAAGTTTTGGGACAATCCGGCCCCGAATACAACCCTAGTCTGAAACAAAAGGGTGCATCACACTCAGGCACCAAGTACAAAAACAAAAAAGCAAAAACCCCATAAAGGGCACGGAACCGTACTGGAGGGATGGCTCAGCGGACCCTGTAAAATTCACAATACAGAAGGCGCCACTCCAACACATAGCCTTCGAGCATGTTGGATACTACGGCAGGTGGCCAAAAGTGGCAAAGAGCTTCTAGCCCCGGAGAACCACTCCAACAGTACCAGTACGGTGTCAACAGTCTTCGAGACTTTCGCATCAAACAATATGCGGAAACGAACAATCCGCAGCCTCGCCGAAGTCTACCAAGTAGCAACAACAAATCCATGGAGCGACACGGCCATCACCTTCAACGCCTGCGACGAACCTAAATTCCAAACAACCCGAGCACCAGCCACATTGGTCCTCAGTCCAATAGTGGACGGCTTTCATCTTACCAAGGTACTCATGGATGGCGGCAGCGGATTAAACCTCATCTACGAGGAAATGCTTCAAAAAATGGAAATAGATTGGAGCCGCATTGAGCGAAGCAGCACAACCTTCAAAGGAATAATCCCTAGCCGGGAAGCACGCTGCATAGGAAAAATCACACTTGATGTGGTATTCGGCTCGCCGGACAATTACAGGTCCGAAGAGGTCACGTTCCAAGTGGCCACGTTCAGCAGCGGATATCACGCTATATTAGGACGAGAGGCATTTACAATTTTTCAAGCCATACCCCATTACGGGTACATGAAGCTTAAGATGCCCGGGCCCGGCGGAATAATCATTCTCGTTAGTGATCTGGACACAGCACTCCGCACCGAAAACAAGACAGCCGCATTAGCCCTGGAGGCACTATCCGAAGCCCTAGCGGCGGAGGAACTCACCGCGCTATGCTCTACAGTGAATAGGGACGATGTGATACTCGATAAGAGATCCAAGTCCACCTCCTTTAAACCAGCGGATGAAATAGTCAAATTCCAGGTCCACCCAACGGACCCAACAAAGACGGCCTCCATCGGGGCACCGTTAAACCCTGATGTAGACGCCACACTGCGAGAATTCCTTCGAGAGAATTGGGACATCTTCGCCTGGCACCCTTCAGATATGCCAGGAATCCCACGCAGATTGGCAGAACACAGCCTAAACATCCTAAAAGGATTCAAGCCAGTCAAACAAGCTCTTCGGCGATTTTCCGAACCCAAAAGACAGGCAATGGGAGAGGAGCTAGCCAAACTATTGGAAGCCGGATTCATCAGAGACATCAAACATCCGGACTGGCTAGCAAACCTGGTAATGGTACGAAAGAAGGACAAATCCTGGCGCCTATGTGTCGATTTTAAAGACCTCAACAAGGCCTGCCCAAAGGATCCCTTCCCCCTACCTCGCATCGACCAAATAATCGATGCTACTGCAGGGCATGATTCATTGTGCTTCCTTGACGCATACTCCGGCTACCATCAAATCAAGATGGCGGAGGCGGACCAAGCCGCAACGGCATTCATTACTCCATACGGACCATTCTGCTTCAACACGATGCCCTTCGGACTTAAAAATGCCGGCGCAACATATCAGCGCATGATTCAGACATGTCTGGCTACCCAGATCGGCAAAATAGTAGAGGCATACGTAGACGACGTAGTCGTCAAAACTAAACACATCGAAACTCTAGTAGACGATTTGAGGCTCACATTCGACAACCTCCGAGCATATGACATTAAGCTGAATCTGGAAAAATGCGTTCTCGGCGTACCAGCCGGAAAGCTCCTGGGCTTCATTGTATCCAGTAGAGGAATTGAAGCAAACCCAGCCAAGATCCGAGCTCTGTCATAGCTGGATATTCCAAAAGACCTCAAACAAATACAAAAACTGACTGGATGCGTGGCGGCTCTAAGCCGCTTCATCTCCCGTTTGGGAGAAAAGGCATTGCCCCTCTATCGCCTCCTCAGGCGCACCGAACACTTTGAGAGGACGGATGCTGCCACTGCCGGACTCGAAGAAATAAAAGCCATATTTGCAAAAAATCCGGTCCTGGCCGCGCCTAACCTGGGCGAACCAATGTTGTTATACATCGCGGCAACACATCAAGTTGTAAGCGCGGTGCTCGTCGTCGAACGAGAAACAGAAGGGCATAAATTCCCTCTTCAAAAACCAGTGTACTACGTACCACTGTCTTAACTCCCTGCAAGTCCCGGTACACGCATTATCAAAAGATAGTGTACGCGGTGTTCATGGCATCCCGGAAGCTTCGACACTACTTTCAAGAGTGTTCGATAACAGTGGCCTCCGAAGTGCCCCTCAACGACATTATAAACAACCGCGACGCGACGGGCAGGATTGCAAAATGGGCCATTGAGCTCTTACCATTCGATATAACTTATAAACCTCGGCGAGCTATAAAGTCGCAAGTCTTGGCTGACCTCGTCGCTGAATGGACCGAAGCCGAACTCCCTAAAGAGTACGGTGCATACTCCAATTGGATTATGCATTTCGACGGCTCCAAAATGTTGGCCGGCTTGGGGGCTGGCGTCGTACTGACGTCCCCAACCAGAGACACGGTCCAATATGTACTTCAAATAATGTACACGGACTCCAACAATGCAGCCGAATACGAGACCCTCCTACATGGTCTCCGGATGGCAATCTCCATGGGTATCCAATGCCTAGAGGCGCGCGGGGATTCAAACCTTGCAATATCCCAAGTAAATGGAGACTTTGACGCCAAGGATCCGAAAATGGCAGCCTATCGTAACGCTGTCCTAAAAATGTCAACTCAGTTCGAAGGACTCGAATTCCACCACGTAGCCCGAGATAATAACCAAGCAGCCGACGTGTTGGCATGCATTGGCGCGAAACGCGACGCTATCCCTCCAAACATTTTCCTGGAATGGCTCTTTAAGCCATCCATACTATGGGAAGAGGAGTCCGGAAATAACAACCCGGAAACAACCGCGCCACCCAACACAGAACAATCTGACATAATCGGCGGTTCAGCCGATGAAATAACACCTTCAGGCCACGAAATAATGGCGGTAATTGCCCCGTGGACAGAACCATTCCTAGCCTACTTAATTAGGCAGGAACTTCCCAAAGACCAAAATGAGGCCCGCTGCATAGTTCGGCGATCTAAAGCCTACAAGGTCCATGAGGGAGAACTTTATAAGAAAAGCACAACCGGAGTCCTTCAAAGGTGCATCTCCGAAGAGGAAGGGCGGAATCTTCTGGCTGAAATTCACGCCGGACTAGGCGGACACCACGCTGCAGCCTGGGCACTTGTAGATAAGGCCTTCCGTACATGATTTTATTGGCCGACGGCCCGGGCAGATGCTCAGGACTTAGTCCAAAGATGCGTCGGTTGTCAGCTCTTTGCCAATCAGAGCCACATGCCACCCACCGCCCTCAAAACTATACCTATTACCTGGCCGTTCGCGGTCTGGGGGCTTGACATGGTTGGACCCCTTAAAGGGGGAACCCACAAGCACAAGTACTTATTGGTCATGGTGGACAAATTCACCAAATGGATAGAGGCCAAGCCGGTTAAAACGGCAGAATCCGGACCGATGATTGACTTCATATCTGGGGTAGTACACCATTTTGGCGTCCCCCACAGCATCATCACTGATAACGGCACGAATTTCACGGCCGACGAGGTTAAACTCTGGTGCAAAAACATGGGCATCAAGCTCGACTACGCTTCAGTCTATCACCCCGAAACTAACGGTCAAGTCGAGCGAGCAAATGGTCTCATCATGAGCGGCATCAAACCCAGACTAGTGCGGTCCCTCAAGGAATCTAACACGCACTGGGTAGAGGAGCTCGACTCCGTACTCTGGGGGCTGCGGACCACGCCAACCCGAACTACCGGATTCACACCATTTTTATGGTGTACGGCGCAGAGGCAGTTCTGCCCTGTGATATAATTCATGACTCACCTCGCGTGCGCATGTACGAAGAAAGAGAAGCCGAGTTGGATCGGCAGGACAGTTTGGACGCCTTAGAGGAGGAGCGGGACGTGGCAAAAGCTCGTTCCGCATTTTATCAGCAGCAGGCTCGAAGATATCAAAGCAGAGAAGTACGGGCCAAAACTTACAATGTTGGCGAACTTGTTCTACGCCTGCCGGACAAGAAAAAGGACAAACTTAAGCCCAAGTGGGAAGGTCCCTTCATCATCGACCAAGTCCTGACCGGCGGAGCATACCATCTACGTAACACATCTGACAACCGACTCGAGCCGAACCCATGGAACACAACCCGTCTCCGAAGATTCTACGCCTAACGCCGGACTCGGAGTTCGTCTCACTCCTCCATCCACCTTTTTACATTTTCACTGTCTCTTGTCCCCCTCCTTCTTCCCACTTTTTTTAATACCTTTGATAAGCTGACGTGCGCATTGTTCGCACACACTTGATGTGCTTCTAGCACTCATTATACCTGGGGGCTTCTTTCACAGAAGCTTATTTATACGGGCTTTACACCCAACACATGTGTTATACTTCCGCATGTACCTTTTATTCACCATTATATGCATCGATATGACTTAAGTTTTGGCCAAGCTGGGTTGCCTGGCTCCTATGCTTACCCCTACGTTCCCGATTGTTCGGCTAGGAGGTAAAGGGAGCACCTCTGTGATTGTTACTGTCGGGTCAGCCGGATGTGTACCTCAGACTGGGTGAAGCCGAAAGCTAGCGTTCTTAAGAGAATATTCAGTCGGTGATTTGAAAGATGATCTATTACTTACTTATTTATCTACCCCCAGATGCTTTTTCTACTATTTTCGCAGTACGGACATGCACTTTAGGGCATGCCTCCCAGGGAAAGGAACCCTTAACGGAACTATTCTCCCTGGAAGATGTTTCTTACTAACCATGTAATATAACATAGCTAGTTGGGCACTTGTCTGATAAAGCAATTATGACCCCGACGCCTTGTCTCCATGCATGCCCCGGTTCTTTTATAACCGTAAGTGTATTCGGACACACTCCGGACTGTTGGGTCCCGAGGTTGAAGCGAAAAGGTCCACAAAGACAAACGATCTACAATCCGGCTAGAAGGCATTTTCACATGTCATTTTAAATTACATCGTCAAACTGACTGATTGTACTCCTCATCAATCCCATCTAACAGGCTGTCTAATTTACAGTCCTGTTGGGAAAATTTTGCGGCCAGCTCTACTTGGCCGTACATCAAGCTCACAGGGATCTCCTTCCCATCAGGCCCCACCGGTCCGACCTCGGCCATGTGGTTTGGGTCAGCCTTCGGGTACCGCGTCTTCACCATGGCCCAGGCCTCCCTGGCGCCTTAACGGCAGGCTGATATCTTCCACAGACGGAGACGTCGCCGTACTCCCTGAAGCTTCTCAGCAAGCCCTCCAAGGCCCTCGGGTAGGGAGACGGAAGGCCATAAGGCCTACACGACGCCACTCATCGCCTGCCGAACACGCTCGAGCAGTTGAACCAGCTCGGGAAGTTGATTACCCGTTGAACCGGGCATTTCCTCTGCAGGGCGACCTATGAGCACACCTAAAGACACATTTCTATCAATCGACTTCCTCGCCGAATTCTTCTTTTCAAAGGAATTTGCTCAAGCACTTACTATAAATGCCGCGACGAAGTCGCTGATTCTCCTTCACGAAGCCAGACAGCTGGGCCCGAACATCTTTCAGCTCTTCTCCTAGCTGGATGTGGGCATCTTGGAGCTTGTTCCTCTCCTGATGCACCTTCATAAGCACCCTCTCGCCGGCCTTTAGCTGACGTAGCAGCTGTTGCTTGTCCGGATCTAGTCCGACACCCTCTGCAATATTCTTGTCAGATTAACACACGCGCCACACTTTGGTAACTACTTATCTTTTCAAAGCACGTATTACCAGCGGGGGTCTCTGTAGCTTCCCCTGTAGTGGCTAGTGCGGCCTCAAGTTGGGCCTTGCACTCTTGGAGCTCCTGGGACAGGTGGGAATTCTTCTCCGTAAGATCCTGCATAATAAATGATCCTTAAATCAGTTATTTTAACTATTTTAAGTCTCGGGGGCTACTGGCATATATAACTATTAAAAATTACTTACCCGTATGTCTTTCACATACTGCTCCGTGGCTCTGGTTAAGCCATTTTGAGCGGCATGGAGGTGCGCGTTTCCCACATCAAAGGCATTTAACGCCTCCGGGGAGAAACACGCGTCACGAAGAACTGTCCGGCGATGCCTGTGATTCATGGCGCTCTCCACCTCAGACCGGGTGGTAGACAGCCTGTCGGCGTCCTCCGTTGGAGGAGCGTCCGGCTCATGCCTTGTGTTCGCCTCCCCTTCCGAACCACGCGATGGAGCATGGCTGGCGGAGGCTTGATTGGCAACCTCTCCGGACTCTGTCCGGCGAGTGCTCTTTATCCTGAAAAAGTTATGAGCATTAATATACCTCCTAGGGGTCCTTCCCTTAAAAACAGCGGTACGCTGTACCGTTGCGGCGACGTCTCGATTCGCATCGCACTCCTCTTCCGCCTGCTGGGCCGAACTGACCCTTGCTGGTCAGCCGCCGTGGGTTCGGCTTCCTGCCTTAAAGGCACCTCCTATGATGCACCGTCAGTATTGGATGGTCAGAATTGAGCATGGATCAAATAATGGTGTCAAGACCTCGGTCGTAGTCACCTAGGAGGCCGGAAACAAACCGGGGTAGTCGGCCGTAATGGTGACTAGGGTATTGTCCATGCTGAGTTGGTGGAACACCCCATCAATCAGCTCCACCTTTATGTCCGGATCCTCTTCGGAGGTCGGATCAAGGGATCGTTCCGGATCTTCGGGTTGTGGAGCTGGGCTTCGTATGCCCTCCACGTCCCAGCGCAGCTCCTGCATCGAAATCATAAAGTAAAATACTTGACTTTGAAAGTATGGATCGGGTAGATAAACGTCCGCTTACCCAGCTCCAAGGGTTATTCATGGAGAATCCGTTCAATGGATTCGTGCGGAGGAAGTCCTCCTCCTCCCCCTTGTACAAGCCGGACAGGATCTTTGCCAGATCGGCTGCCGAGCCCAGCCCTTTGCGGCCTTGACAGGTGGCGTCATCTTCCCCGTTGAAATCCCATATGGGGTGGCCCCTGTATTGGAGTGGCTGCACCCCTCGCATAATGCACATGGCCATGATCCCAATCATGGTCAATCCGGAGTGGGCCAGTAACCTACTCTGGCCCATCAGATAATGGACGCTCCTATCATCCTCCCGTTGAGGGCTCCGCGGGCGCCAACTCAGGTGTTTCTTCAAGGGAGCATTGCTGAACTCCGGGAGGCCAATCCGAACTGGATCTGGCAGAGGGGCATCCTCCATGTAGAACCATTCCGAAGGCCAGTCTTCGGACGCCTTCTTCGGGGTGCCGGATAGATATCCGGTCCCGGCGATGCGCCATATTTCGGCTCCGCCCACTTGATATATCGACCCCTCATGAGAACGGGGGACGAGGCAAAACAATCTCTTCCACAACGCAAAATGGGGCTCGATGCCCAAGAACAACTCGCAAAGAGCTACGAAGCCCGCGATGTGCAAAATGGAGGCAGGCGTGAGGTGGTGAAGCTGGAGCCCGTAGAACTCCAGGAGCCCCCGGAGAAACGGATGTATGGGAAATCCGAGTCCCCTTATTAGATAAGGGACGAAGCATACCCGCTCTCCTTTGGAAGGGTTGGGGACGCTCTCCGCCTGCTTTCCGCCCCTGAAGGTGGCCAATCCGGCTCGAACCGGAACCATGAAGGCTGGGGGAAGATATCCCTCGGTTTGGAGCGTCACTAGCTCACTGTGTGGAACTGAGCATTTTCCCCAATCTCCTGGCTTATGGCTGGGAGCGCGAGAGGAGGAGCCGCGACGACTGTTCATGATAGAATGGGTTTTTGTCAGAAGCGCTTCGATGAGTACTCGCGGAAGGAGGATGGTGTGAGTTGGATCTAGATCCTCACCGCTCTTATAGGCGGCTCGTTCGCACGGCTAGGGGGTAAAATGTAAACATACCCTAACTTTTCACATTCGTGCGACGCGTGGAAGAAGGCCATTATCGGGCGTGGAAGCCAAGGAGCGCAACATTTGTAAGGGAGCCGGACACTGTTCGGCAGGTACATGGAATTTAAAGGAGAACCCGCCTTGCAACACCGAAGACAATATATGCGCTGGACTCGTCGTCATTGAAGCCTGGTTCGGGGGCTACTGAGGGAGTCCTGGACTAGGGGGTGTCCGGATAGCCGGACTATCATCATCGGCCGGACTCCAAGACTATGAAGATACAAGATTGAAGACTTCGTCCCGTGTCCGGATGGGACTTTCCTTGGCGTGGAAGGCAAGCTTGGCGATACGGATATGCAGATCCTACCATTGTAACCGACTCCATGTAACCCTAGCCCTCTCCGGTGTCTATATAAACCGGATGGCTTTAGTCCGTAGGACACACAACCATTACAACAATCATACCATAGGCTAGCTTCTAGGGTTTAGCCTCCTTGATCTCGTGGTAGATCTACTCTTGTAATACCCACATCATCAATATCAATCGAGCAGGACGTAGGGTTTTACCTCCATCAAGAGGGCCCGAACCTGGGTAAAAACATCGTGTCCCTTGTCTCCTGTTACCATCCGCCTAGACGCACAGTTCGGGACCCCCTACCCGAGATCCGCCGGTTTTGACACCGACAATATCCTTAGTCCTTTTCAGGTATTTCAGTATGTTCTTGACCACTGTCCAGTGCTCCACTCCGGGATTACTTTGGTACCTCCCCGCTATGCTTATAGCAAGGCACACATCAGGTCTGGTACACAGCATTGCATGATAGGACCTATGACTGAAGCATAGGGAATGACTTTCATTTTCTCTCTATCTTCTGCAGTGGTCGGGCATTGAGTCTGACTCAACTTCACACCTTGTAACACAGGCAAGAACCCTTTCTTTGACTGATCCATTTTGAACTTCTTCAAAACTTTATCAAGGTATGTGCTTTGTGAAAGTCCAATTAAGCCTATTGATCTATCTCTATAGATCTTCATGCCCAATATGTAAGCAACTTCTCCAAGGTCTTTCATAGAAAAACTCTTATTCAGGTATCCATTTATGCTATCCAGAAATTCTATATCATTTCCAATCAACAATATGTCATCACATATAATATTAGAAATGCTACAGAGCTCCCACTCACTTTCTTGTAAATACAGGCTTCTCCAAAAGTTTGTATAAAACCATATGCTTTGATCACACTATCAAAGCGTTTATTCCCACTCTGAGAGGCTTGCACCAGTCCATAAATGGATCGCTGGAGCTTGCACACTTTGTTAGCACCCTTTGGATGAACAAAACCTTCTGGTTGCATCATATACAACTCTTCTTCTAGAAATCCATTCAGGAATGCAGTTTTGACATCCATTTGCCAAAATTCATAATCATAAAATGCGGCAATTGCTAACATGATTCGGACAAATTTAAGCATCGCTACGGATGAGAAAGTCTCATCGTAGTCAACTCCTTGAACTTGTCGAAAACCTTTCGCAACAAGTCGAGCTTTGTAGACAGTAACATTACCGTCCGCGTCGGTCTTATTCTTGAAGATCCATTTATTTTCTATGGCTTGCTTATCATCAGGTAAGTCCACCAAAGTCCACACTTTGTTCTCATACATGGATCCCATCTCAGATTTCATGGAATCAAGCCATTTCGCGAAATCTAGGTTCATCATCCCTTCCTCATAGTTTGTAGGTTCACCATGATCTAGTAACATGACTTCCAGAGCAGGACTAGCGTACCACTCTGGTGCGGATCTTCCTCTGGAAGACCTGCAAGGTTTGGTAGTAACTTGATCTGAAGTTTCATGATCATCATCATTAACTTCCTCACTGATTGGTGTAGGAATCACTGGAACTGATTTCTGTGATGAACTACTTTCCAATAAGGGAGAAGGTACAATTACCTCATCAAGTTCTACTTTCCTCCCACTCACTTCTTTCGAGAGAAACTCCTTCTCTAGAAAGGATCCATTCTTAGCAACAAATATCTTGCCTTCGGATCTGTGATAGAAGGTGTACCCAACAGTTTTCTTTGGGTATGCTATGAAGATGCACTTCTCCGATTTGGGTTTGAGCTTATCAGGTTGAAGCTTTTTCACATAAGCATCGCAGCCCCAAACTTTTAAGAAATGACAACTTTGGTTTCTTGCCAAACCACAGTTCATAAGGCGTCGGCTCAACGGATTTTGATGGTACCCTATTTAAAGTCAATGCAGCCGTCTCTAAAGCATAACCCCAAAATGATAGCTGTAAATCAGTAAGAGACATCATAGATCACAACATATCCAATAAAGTATGGTTACAACATTCAGACACACCATTTCACTGTGGTGTTCCAGGTGGCGTTAGTTGTGAAACTATCCCATGTTATTTCAAATGAAGACCAAACTCATAACTCAAATATTCTCCTCCATGATCAGATCGTAGAAACTTTAGTTTCTTGTTACGATAATTGTCGTGGAATTGTCACGACAGATATCCTAATGTAAGGACTTAGTCGCGAGGCCAACGCATCTATGTGGTAGCTTGAGAGGGGTTGAACGGAATCGAGAGACGTAACACAAGACAAGGGTTTAGACAGCTTCGGGCCCCGGGAAACATCATCCGGTAATATCCCTACATGCTGTTTGTGGCTAGGTCTCATTATGATCATGAGGGAGTCGCCGTAAGCCGGCTCTCCTCTTTGTGTCTAGCCCTAGAGATTATTGCTTGTTGCCCTATCCCTCTTTGGGGAGCCCTGCCCCTCCTTATATAAGTCAGAGGGGTGGGTTACATGTGGAGTCCTAGTAGGACTAGGACTAGTCTATCTTTTCTTACAAGTTGAATACAAGTCCGGGTCTTGCTTCCTTCCTCTTAAGCCGACCTTCCATAACGTAAGACGGCCTTCTGGGCCTTGAGCCTCTTGGGCCCCCGGGTCTTGTCGCTCCTCTGATCCGCTTGCCAGGTCACCCATAAGTCGCCAGGCTCGGGCGGGTCACTTAGTGAGTCGTCCAGTTAGGGAGGGTCATTAGTGAGTCGTCCAGTCAGGGCGGGTCATTAGTGAGTCGCCAAGTCCGCCCGGGTTATACATCCGGCTGGGTCATACCGCGGGGTATATCCCCGACATTAGCCCCCAAGTTTAATTTGGATTTATCCATGTTAAACCGATCTGCAACATAAACACAAGAACAAATTGACAGGTTGTACTCCAGGTTAAATATTCTTGTAAGCCGGCACTTGATCATCCTTAAGTCCTTGTCATCTCCTCCTTCTGGAAAATCCGGGTCAATAGACCAACTTTCATAATCAATTTTCTTGTAGAAGAAATATTGTAAATAAAGCATCCATTTGAGTCGGACGTCAATGCTCTGACTTGACAAAATATTGGTCTTGAAATATTCAACAGATATTCAGCCGGCTTGAAAATGTAGAACTCGCCAAGCTATGATTTGCAAACTCGCCGGGTTATAAAAACTGATGGTTCCGGGTCATGACTGTTTATAGACGCCGGGTCATGATTGTTGCCAACGCCGGGTCATAATTATTGATGACGCCAGGTCAATCTGGTTTGCTCAAAACTGATAATTTGAAAATATTTCTCCTTATATCTGTGTTATTTGTAGCCCCCAAGTCTTGAGCAGATCAAAATGATGACTTAAGACTTGATTCAATATAAATATTACCACGTTGAAGAAATCCATATTGTTCATCTTAATCACTAGTCAGAACTGAGTATTCCTCATATGTAGCCCCCAAGTGCCGGGTTGTCATGCTTGCAGCAACCTGGGACTTGAAATTGCCTTATGCTCATAAAAACTTCAACCAGTGTAACCCCCAAGGGCCGGGTTATTATACAATAATGAGCAGGGACTTTGTATGTATGATCATGTAGATTCAAGCAGCAACGTGTAGCCCCCAAGGGCCGGCTTAGTAAGATATTACTGAATTGGGACTTTGTATATGATTCATTAATAATACCATCAAATGATGTAATCTCCACCATGGGGCTTGAACCCACGTCCACAAGGTTAAGAGCTTTGTACTCTACCAACTGAATAATGGATATTTCAATATAATGGATTTAAGGCTTGTGTACCTTGAATTTCTGACAGGAGCAATTGGTAGCCCCCAAGGGCCGGCTCATTTAAAATGTGATGAGTCGGGTCTTCAATAAGTTGAGCAAAAAATGACTTTGCATTAGCCCCCAAGTTCCATGGTGCATGTTGGCCGTGACATGGGACTTGCATATTTGATGTAATCTCAATTTAAATAGTGTAGCCCCCAAGTGCCGGGTCGTAAGCCTGCAGCGACTCGGGACTATTCCCTCCATTGTAAAATAAAGCATGCCCATTGATAAAAATAATAGCCATTGCGCTAAAGCGACTTTGAAAACCTCAATCATAACACTGGTTATTGATAATCACAAAAGAAATCCAGCCATGTTGGCTATTCAAGATATAATCCGGTATGAAAACCTCAATCATTCAATATCATCATGAAAATCCAGCCAGTTTTGGCTATTAAAGATTTGAATACCTCATCGGTTGACAGGTAAATCCGGAGTTTAAATACCTGGCGGCTCTTGGCCGATGACGACTTAATGCGCATTCATTGTAAGCCGGAATTTTTGTAACCCAGCAGCTTATACCCTTTGAGAAAAATCCAGAACGGATTTTGAAGCATCAACTTTGGTAATGAGCTTGAACTTAATCATTTATATGTCATATTTCTGCAAATCCTGCAAAGAGTTTAAACAACAAATGCCCTGGCGACTTAACGTCAAAAACCAGGGCGGGTAACCACCCAAATGTAGTCTTATCCTGCACACAAGTAGATCACAAGATCCTTATGATCCTTTGAATGATACCGCCGGCTTATGTGACCCGGACAGTGAAGTTGATAACTCAAGTCTGTAGGAGCCGACACATATGATATTTGTGACAACTCAACTACTTGCAATTGTATAAAAACAGATAAATTTTTTGAGGCTTCTGATTCGAATACGATCAATAAACCGTTCCAAAGGGGTTAAGCTAAGATTCGAATACGATTATATAGCCCCTAGTGGCGTTGGCGTTGCCGGTCAAAGTGGGTATCGACGGCTATGTTCTCTTTGGTTCGAATACGACCTATGTTTGAACAGGAAGCCCCCAAATGACCTTAAAAGTTGTTTAAGGACGCTGATTCGAATACGATCCACGTCGATTCCCAAAGGGGTTAAGCTATGATTCGGATACGATCAAGAAGCCCCCAAGTAGGTTCAGCAGTTTGCTAATCAAAAGGGTATCACCAGCTATGTTCTCTTTGATTCGAATACGACCTATGTTTGAACTGGAAGCCCCCAAGTGACCATATAAATTTTTGGCATTGCGCCGATCAAGAGGGTACTGATAGCTATGCCCGATGAGCAGGAAACCCCAAAGTGACCATAATAAAATAAACCGTAATACATGATACCCATGTTTTGAACCGTGCATCATGGCAGCAAGTTCCTTTTGGTAACCATTAATTTGTCTGAGATCTTGAACCTGCGAGAGATTTAATTCTTTTCAACCGGAATTTCTTAAAACAGATATTGAGATCCTCAAAGCTTTGTAAGGGACAAATTTACCTTGATCCGGATGTTGAACCGGTTTTGAGAGCTTCAAAGCCTTGCGGGAGAAAGATGTCTCTTGAGCTATATTTTAAACCGGAATCTTCATTTTGAACCGGAAATTTTTCTGACGGCCTTTAAATATTTGCCAATAAAGCAGTAGCCTCTAGGGCCGGGTTATCTTTCCCTTCAATGACCCGGAGTTCTTGAATTCATTGGAACCGGCTAATTTTGCCGAGCCATACCATTGCAGCCCCCGAGTCTAAGATGACTCGAAGTGTTGGCTTGATATTCTCCATATTTGACCATAGCAGAAGGTGTATATCATTGGCGTTGATAGCGCGATGTGAATCCACAGAAGGTTGAGGTGACTGCGGCGGGTTATAAATGATCCCGTATGAACCGTGTCAGCAACTCGGCCAATGGCTCCTTCCAACTGGCTGTTTGAAATTAACCAAACTGTAGTGGCGGCGACTTGTGCGCCTGCCCATTGAACCATCCAGTGCAGACGACGGTTGATAATATATGATAATTTGCCTCCAATTTGTTGGAAGAGAAACTGGGCTTCCCAAGTAGTGACTTGCTCATACTCAATGAACAGCTCACGCAGACAGGCGCGGCCCGGTGTGTTGATGTAGACCAAGCCGCGAGAGACGGACGGTAAAGATGACCGCAGCATCAGAGTTGATATATATAGATGAGTCGGTCACGGTGATGTAAGCCAGTACGGATGGACGAGTCAAAACAGGCGCGGCCCCGGCAAGCTGATATAAACCGGGTCGTAAGGGCGGCGTGTTGCACACGTCCATTCATCGTGTAATGTGATACGGACGAACACCGGGCATGACGTTGCCAGCGTGTGCTCCATACCCATGGTATAAACCATGTTTTATAATGAATAATGTCCTGCATATCAAAATATACGGTCCAAAGTAATTGTTCTTTTGACAAAAAAAATATGTGTCAAAAATAGACTTAGATAGATGCTACCTGATATGTTAGGCCGGAAATTATCCGCCATGGAGTCGATGGTCACCACGGTGAAGCTAAAATCAGTCACGGGTGAACCGGTCGCAGTGTGGTAAGCCGGTGCGGATGGGTGAATCGGCCATGATATTTGTAAGCCGGTGCGGACGATGAGTCGGCCGCATGCGTGGACGGATGTAAACCGAACAGCGGGGGCAGCCATTTGCACATGTATCCATCGAGCAGCATGGCCCGGAGGAACTCTAGTACAAAATTATGTTGGCATGCGCTCCATATCCGCGGTATAACAATACCCTTGTCATAAATAACTATCCTGCATAAAAAACATTGCAGACCACGGCAAAGATAAATTGTTCTTTGATAAAAGACAATGTGTCGATAAAATATACTTAGATGAATATCACCTGATCTATCCGCACGACCGATGATCCATAAGTAGCGTCAGGAGATAACCTTTGAGAATTTTGATCATTGTAATTTGATAACTGAGTCTCTGAAGGTGCAGTTGAAAGTCTTGAAACCTCTTCTCTGTTCTCACACTTGGAGTCAAAGGAGAGTTTGAGAAGGTTGACCATACACAAGCTGCACCCCTTTTCTGATCATACCACCTACGTAACTTGATGGATTTCTGTACTGCTTGCAAAAACTGAAAGGCCTTGCACGCAGCCATGTCATACAGTGCTTCAAACACTTGCAGCAATTATAGAGGCTCGTCAACGGTTGTAGCGTCAAAAAAATCAGTAGGCCGGCTCAACGTGCCCCCGCGGATACAGCAAGGGCGGTTCGTGGTCAAAATTGTGGCCACAACGGCGGTTGACACCGTTGGCAGAGGAGAACCGGCGGGGCTGTATTGAATCACTGGACTTCTGCTCTGACCAGCCCGTCTTCGCCTCCGAGGCGGCGCGGTCCGCTGAGCCTGCTACGCCGGCTACTAGGCAGCACGGCCAGCTCAAGGCGGGCACCTCAGCAGGAGAGGAGAGGCTGGCGACGGCGGCTCGAAGCCGGCGAGGCGGGTCACGACAGTGCCCGAGCTGGGTGGATCGGGGCGGTAACGGTCGACTGGCGACAACTCTCAGCGGCAGCGGCGGCTCACAGTGGCAGCGGCGGCTCTCGATGGCAGCGGGGCCAGTGAGGTGTGGGGCAGCTCTCCAGCGGAGTAACACGGAGGCGGAGCGTCGAGGCGGCAGCGGCTGCAGAGGCGCCGATGGCGGCCGGCGGCGGGGCCATGAAGACAACGGGTCGACGGTGGCTGACTTGCGGGCGATGCCGCAGGTGTAGGGGCGGAGGTCGTGGCCGGTTCTCTGCAGATGGAAGTGGAGAGTGACGGTTCGCCGGTCGCCGGCTTGGGGTCGGAACGGTGGCGGAAACGGGCGCCTCGAAGCGAGGGCGCAGGCGCGGTTGCAGCTTGACATAGCAGCCCCAGGCGGCCACTTGCCACGAAGGCAAGGCCAAAACGGGGCTAGCAGCCCATGTGAATGGGCGTTGTGGGCCGCCCCTGATGGAATCTTTCTCCTCCACTTTTTCCTTACGTGACTAGCATTTGGACTTGGTCAATGTATTGACAACAAAAAATTGTATGGGTCGTTTGGAGCAGTAGAACTCGGTGACTTGCACGCATTTAGAACTCCTGTCGATCTCGGCCTCTGGCAGGCAGTACTTTCCAACCTTGATCTGAGTTTAGATCGTTGTATACCGAAGGAGATAACAACAGCAGCTACGCCTAATCATATTTCAACAGAAGCTGACGGTCTCAGCGACTTGGTGATTTGACGGCTTGATGGATTGCTGCCGGCTCACGCTCAAAACTTTTACTGATCAGATTTCCTCGAATTGTACGGAGACTTGTTGGCGGCGACGGCGTATAGGCGCAACCCTATCTTTCTTCTTCGACTTCAATCTCACTGATTGTAAAATCTTCATATAAAAAATTGCAAACTCCTCGATCCCTGGAGAGATCCCTCCAAGAACTCATCACCACCTGTGCGCAGGCCCCACGATGAGCGCCAACTGTTGTGGAATTATCACGGCAGATGTCCTAATGTAAGGACTTAGTCGCGAGGCCAACGCATCTATGTGGTAGCTTGAGAGGGGTTGAACGGAATCGAGAGACGCAACACAAGACAAGGGTTTAGATAGCTTCGGGCCTCGGGAAACATCATCCGGTAATAACCCTACATGATGTTTGTGGCTATGTCTCATTATGATCATGAGGGAGTCACCGTAAGCCGGCTCTCCTCTTTGTGTCTAGCTCTAGAGATTATTGCTTGTTGCCCTGTCCCTCTTTGGGGAGCCCTGCCCCTCCTTATATAAGTCAGAGGGGTGGGTTATATGTGGAGACCTAGTAGGACTAGGACTAGTCTATCTTTTCTTACAAGTTGAATACAAGTCCGGGTCTTGCTTCCTTCCTCTTAAGCCGGCCTTCCATAACGTAAGCCGGCCTTCTGGGCCTTGAGCCTCTTGGGCCCCCGGGTCTTGTCGCTCCTCTGATCCGCTTGCCAGGTCACCCATAAGTCGCCAGGCTCGGGCAGGTCACTTAGTGAGTCGTCCAGTCAGGGCGTGTCATTAGTGAGTCGTCCAGTCAGGGCGGGTCATTAGTGAGTCGCCAAGTCCGGCCGGGTTATACATCCGGCTGGGTCATACCGCGGGGTATATCCCCGACAATAATTTTCCACTTCACTCTGAAATTCTTTGAACTTTTCAAATGTTTCAGACTTATGTTTCATCAAGTAGATATACCCATATCTGCTCAAAGAATCTGTGAAGGTAAGAAAATAACGATACCCGCCATGAGCCTCAACACTCATTGGACCGCATACATCTGTATGTATTATTTCCAATAAGTTAGTAGCTCATTCCATTGTTTCGGGGAACGGAGTTTTAGTCATCTTGCCCATAAGGCATGGTTCGCAAGCACCAAGTGATTCCAAAAGTCCATCAGCATGGAGTTTCGTCATGCGTTTTACACCGATATGACTCAAACGGCAGTGCCACAAATAAGTTGCACTATCATTATCAACTTTGCATCTTTTGGCTTCAATATTATGAATATGTGTATCATCACTATCGAGATTCAGCAAAAATAGACCACTCATCAAGGGTGCATGACCATAAAAGATATTACTCATATAAATAGAACAACCATTATTCTCTGATTTAAATGAATAACCGTCTCACATCAAACAAGATCCAGATATAATGTTCATGCTCAACGTTGGCACCAAATAACAATTATTCAGGTCTAAAACTAATCCCGGAGGTAGATGTAGAGGTAGCGTGCCGATGGCGATCACATCGACCTTGGAACCATTTCCCACGCGCATCGTCACCTCGTCCTTAGGCAATCTTTGTTTAATCCGTAGCCCCTGTTTCGAGTTGCAAATATGAGCAACATAACCAGTATCAAATACCCAGGCGCTACTACGAGCATTACTAAGGTACACATCAATAACATGTATATCAAATATACCTTTCACTTTGCCATCCTTCTTATCCGCCAAATACTTGGGGCAGTTCCGCTTCCAGTGACCAGTCCATTTGCAGTAGAAGCACTCAATTTCAGGCTTAGGTCCAGACTTGGGTTTCTTCTCTTGAGTAGAAACTTTCTTGCCGTTCTTCTTGAAGTTCCCTTTCTTCCCTTTGCCCTTTTTCTTGAAACTAGTGGTCTTGTTGACCATCAACACTTGATGCTCCTTCTTGATTTCTATCTTCGCAGCCTTTAGCATCGCGAAGAGCTCGGGGATAGTCTTGTTCATCCCTTGCATATTATAGTTCATCACGAAGCCTTTATAGCTTGGTGACAGTGATTGAAGAGCTCTGTCAATGACACTATCATCAGTAAGATCAATTCCCAGCTGAGTCAAGTGGTTATGGTACCCAGACATTCCGAGTATGTGTTTACTGACAGAACTATTCTCCTCCATTTTGCGGCTATAGAACTTGTTGGAGACTTCATATCTCTCAACTCGGGCATTTGCTTGGAATACTCTTGGAACATCTCATATGCTCCATGACGTTCAAAACGTCCTTGAAGTCCAGATTCTAAGCCGTAGAGCATGGCACACTGAACTATCGAGTAGTCATCAACATGCGTTTGCCAGGCATTCACAATGTTTGCAGTTGGTGGCGCGGGGGGTACACCTACGGTGCTTCCAGGACGTAATTCTTTTGTGCAGCAATGAGGATAATCCTTAAGTTACGGACCCAGTCCGTGTAGTTGCTGCCATCATCTTTCAACTTAGCTTTCTCTAGGAACGCATTAAAATTCAAAGGAACGGTAGCACGGGCCATTGATCTACCATAACATAGACATGCAAAATAACTATCATGACTAAGTTCATGATAAATTAAAGTTCAATTAATCGTATTACTTAAGAACTCCCACTTAGATAGACATCCCTCTAGTCATCTAAATGATCACGTGATCCAAATCAACTAAACCATGTCCGATCATCACGTGAGATGGAGTAGTTTTCAATGGTGAACATCACTATGTTGATCATATCTACTATATGATTCACGTTCGACCTTTCGGTCTCAGTGTTCCGAGGCCATATATGCATATGCTAGGCTCGTCAAGTTTAACCCGAGTATTATGCGTGTGCCAAAACTGGCTTGCACCTGTTGTATGTGAACGTAGAGCTTATCACACTCGATCATCACGTGGTGTCTCGGCACGACGAACTGTAGCAACGGTGTCTTCTTCTATCTCTTTAATCTTCAATACAATGTTCTCCTCGGAGATCTATTTGATGTAATCTTATTTTGTGGTGTGTTTGTTGGGATCCGATGAATTGTGGGTTTATGATCAGATTATTCATTGAAATATTTTGAGGTAAACTACTCACACATCATTGGAGATGCATCAAGATTGATGTAGAAGCCCTCCATGACCGATTTCCCTTCTGACAGAGTACCGGAGAAGGCCTCCAGGTGGGATCACAGAAGAACAGAGGCTTGCAGCGGCGGAATAATTGTTCCGGGTCTCGCTCTGGTGTTTTGGGGATTTATGCGAATTTATTGAAGTGAAATTAGGTCAAACGGAGTTACGTGGGGTCCACAAGCTCAGGTGGCGCCCCGAGGGACGCGTTGTGTGAGTTTGTGGCCCTCTTGTACATATTCTGGCCACCTCTCGAAGCTTCTAGGATCCCTCCTGGTCTCGAAAAATCACCGTAAAATTTTATCGTGTTTGGATTTCGTTTGGTATTGATTTATGCGAAACAAAATAATAGGCAAAAATAGGAAATGACACTGAGCACTAGGTAAATAGGTTAGTTACAAAATGATATACAATAGCATATAAAGTATCTAAGATTGATAATATAATAGCATGAAACAATCAAAAATTATAAATACGCTAAAGACGTATCAGGTTCCATGGCAACAGTGGTTGCTATGCTCCTTGGTTGTCCGGATGGTGAGGGGTGTAGCGGTGGGTGGTTCGGGCATTCGACCTGTCTTTGGCAGCGGCGGTGCCCGATCCGGATCAGGAGGCCGGTTCTCGCCACGACTAGTCTGGGTGCCTCCTGGTGTAAGAGGGCTATCTCACCGCATTGTATTGTCCACCGTGTAACTTGGGCGTTGTTGCTTTATATATAAAGCGGGGCGAAAGCGGCAATGTTGTCGGTCATTTACATGTTACCAGCGATGCAAATTAAGGATAGTGTGGGTCTAATTGATACTCCCTCCATTCCTTGATATAAGGTGTATAGTTTTTTGAGAAAAAACCCAAAATATAAGGTGTATTGCGTTGCACCACTCGTTTAGATAATTTTTTTAGGAATTTGATTACATTTCCTTATATCAAGCAAGCTCCTCTATTTTCTCGTGTCAATTAGTCAGGTGAAATCTCGCCCAAAACTTGTGAAATTTTCCCTCCACGTGCGTTCTTTAATTTTCGTGCCAAAAACTATACACCCTAAATTTAGGAACGGATGGAGTACTATAATTGCTAAACTTGTGCATACCTTTTGAAGGTGTGGCGGATGAGGGGGAGGGAGAGAGAGGTGTGATATTTTTGCCTTAAATCCACATCAGTACGCGGTCATTTAGCTACTTTTGCTAACTCACAACCAACATTGGGTCATAATCCAATTTCCCCACATATCAAATATGAATTGCAAACAGATTACAGAAGAACAAGAATCCAACACGCAATACATGGATACGATCAATGTTTCTGAAATGCAGAAACTCAAAGAGCAATTCGGCTCAATTCAAAGTTGTCTGGCCCGGGACACTCCTCGGTCAGGCCCGTGGCGACGATGGAGAGGGACTGGAGAAAGCAGGCGGCGCCGGGAAGCTAAAGTCGAGGTCCGGCAGCATGCTCTTGCCCCGGCCCCGGCTGCTGTCGAAGACGAACGCCGCCGTGACGGGCGACTCCATGTCGACGCTGCTGCTCCGGAGCAGCTCCAGCGGCAGGTCGAAGTACGCCGACACCTCCTGATCGTCCTCCTCCGCGTCCACGCGGCCGCCGAACACCATGCCGGAGGACGACGAGCTGTGGCCGAACCTCTCCATGGAGGCCGCCTTGGACACCACGCCGCTCCGGGTAGGCTGGTCAGGCCGGGCCGTGCTCGCCGGGGCGTCTGGCTCGCTCAGGCTCATGGACTGCTGCTGCTGCATGGTCGGCCGCCGCCTGGACAGGCCGGGCAGGTGCATGCAGAAAGCGCCGCACCAGAAGCCCTCGCTGCCGAACCTGTCCTGCCGCGCCGACTTCCCGTAGATGATGGACGCGTTGCTTGACATGTCGGTGACCGACGAGCCCGCGCGCGATCGCCGGCCGAACGGCGTGGCCCTGGCCGCGCCGAGATCGTCCGCAGGAGTCTTCTCCTCGTCCTCCTCATCATCGTCTGCCACACGAGCTCCTCTCTTGAAGGACGCGTGGGAGGCCTGGAATGGAGCGTCTTTTTGGAAAGAACCCATGGCACCTGAGGTGAACTTGCAGGAGCTGCACTGCACGCTTCTTCATGAGCGCAAAACTAAGCAAATTGACTTCGAGGAATGGTGGAGAGCACGTCGACATCTTGCGTTGTTGTCTTCATGTCACGTTGTGCTGTTGGGCCTGTTGACCTGCCAGTGCCACCTCTTCAAATCTGCAAGGTCGAATCTGCTGTTCTTTCTGTGCAAAACTGTGGTCAGCTGTTGTCTTAGTTATGCGCATGAGCTAGTATTTCAAATCGTCCTACGTGCTTGCTACTAAGCGGCATTATTGAAAATCTTAAGAATGTCCGTAGAAAGGATACTGTTAACTAGCAAAGTGGATAGAAATCATCCATGATTTATTTACTCCCATTTTGTTTTTGCGGGAAGAAAATTTCCAGGATTCAAATACGCTCTTCAAGAGAAGCTTTGCCGGCGCAGCCTTTTCACAATAGAAAATCACGACATATACATTTATTTAAAGGAAAACATAACTACATGTACAGCATACCGTAGCAGTTTAACTTATTTACATTACGGTCTCATGGACGGCAGAAAACAATAGTAGACTAGAAGTAAGCATAGCAAGGTAAGCGAGAGAGCCGCCGTACAAAATACAGAAATGTTGAGCAATTGGTGGCTTGCAGCCCTTGCGACTTCACAGGGAGATATGGCACAGAGACTGGAACGTAAAGAAAACCGCAGAATAATCAACTTTCAGTTTCCTAGAAAAAGTCAATACTTCAAGACCTTTTCCTTTTTCGTGTAGTGTACAACCTCAGGGCTTTACAATGTTGTCATACCATTGTAGAAACTATTTTACTACGAAACTAAAAAAGGGGTGCTCATTCAACGGCATTGTAACTCGGCTTTACAAGAAAAAGGCGGCATCTTCTCCAGAAACAAAGGTGAGCAGATGCTACTGTAGAGAGTTGTAGAAAAGGATCAGCACAACCGATATTCCAATAATGACAGGAAAGGCTGTCAACAGATACAGAGCACCGTATCCCTGCAGAGCAGAATAAAATTATACATGGCTGAAAGTGGTGACAAAACAAAATCAAGCCATACGCAATTAAATGAAATGCTTTCGACTGTTTTACAGCCACAACAAATTTATGGAATATACTGAAGACAAACACCTTACCACTGCTGATGGAACTTCATCTTCATCATCCTCATCCTCTCCTTCATCTATATCAGCGGCAGAATCCCAGTCAATGTTGAGTCTTTTAGCAGCTGCCACAGGATCAATGCCCGTATCTGTGGCCTTTGCATAGACAGATCTGCCAAAGAAACCCTTGCCCTTTTGACTTTCTATCTGCACACAGAATTAGAAAATGAAAGCCGGGTTAAAACGCGGTTCTGTTAAGATTTTGTACAGAAATACATACAAAATGGGACGTGCATAACAATGGAACTGGCCCCGTAGTACCCAGATAACAGTGAAAGCTGACCATACTACATAGACTGGAGGAAAATAGAAATTGTATTATCAGTGTTACCTTTACATCAACGTCAGGCCATTCTGCCATCTCCTTGGCAAGCAACCTAAGAGTATCACGATTCTCTGGAATTCGTCCTTCATTAACCTATAAGTAGGCAAGGCATATCAGTGTCTGATCTGTTTGCAGGGTAATATACATGTTATCCATCATCAACTAGATGGCATCAAAATGCAGTTCGTGTTTCTTATCATGTGCTATGAAGGTAGCTGGTTATCACCTATCACTTCTCAGTTGTGGATGTTAGTACGTTACATCAAGGCAGTGGCAATTTGGTTGCCGCCGTCGGGTCGACAAGAAAATCAGGGTGGTTGTATTGCAGCAGCAGATGGCCATGTGTTTGGCAAGGTTTTGCGGCAGCAAGTAAACAGAAAGGAAGCGAGTCCTTTATGTAAGTATAGGATTTGGACAATGACAATTGTATAAGAAAAGGTCTAATAAATCTAATCATATTAAGAGAGATCAAGGTCCTAGGCATCCACTATATCAGGATGTCATGTATATATGTCTGGGAGACTCTCAAGTTATTCTCTCATCTCAACCCATGTCTAACCCAATCCCCATTAGTCATGCCGTCTGGCTATCTCCAGCATGGCAGTTACCCATTGTGAATCAACGTTCGCAGCATTTGATATCAGAGTCGTCCACCATGGGTTTTGCTTTTGCTGCCAAGAAAATGTCACAAAGGATACACTGTGTCATGATTCATCATATTATCTACCTATCACAGTGAGTGTGCTTCATCGAGTCTCTGGTCCTTATGGAAGAGTAAAAAAACATTGATCAAGGAAATTCACCAGTCGTGGCCTTTGTCAAATATGGTTTGTACCACGATGCAACACGAGCTTAGTCTACAAGATTACAACATCTATGATGGCTACTGTCAACTTGGTATCAAGTTACTCTCTGTTGTTGAGCACATTAGGTGTAACAAAGTTGGCAGGGGCGACACCACAAGCAGTGGCAGCGACAGCTCAACAAGAAGCAGCTGTTGAGCAGACGCCTCCCCTGCCATCGAGACTGGAGAAGTTGCAAGTGTCATCGCTTAAAGAGCAAGCGGTGGCGGTGAGCACAGAGGTAGAGCAGACTATTTGGCCCATGATGCTCATGATGTTCAGTCCGCCCAGCAGCAGGAGAACATCAAGCAGATGTGCATGCGTTGCAACTTGCAAGCATGTCGTTGTCCCAAAGTCATGGTCCACATGCATGTCTTGGAGAAGGGCAACATGTTCAAATGAGTTAGGAGATGAAGTTTCATGTGACAGAACTAGGATCCATCAAGTCCATGTCCAGAATAAAGATAAAACTCCCTGCACAGGTTTCAGTGCATGCATGAAATTGGCGGCAGCGGTGCTCACGCAGCTGAGAACAATCAGACAAACAATTGGCATAGAGCAGGGCATTTTTTCAGCGTGAATCTGAAGTGTTGATACCGATGCATAAGATTGTGAGCATAGACCAGCCAATGGCAGATCAGCAGATGTACTTCAGCATGGATTTGCATGGGAGTAAGGAGATGGATTAGGTCATGAAGTTCGGCTCACAGTGCCCAAGTGAAAGTAGGGAACTTGAGTTGGTTCTCAAGTATGATTGGAAAAGCAAAACGCCATCAACAAAATGTTAACCGGATTGTGCTATTTCCCTATTATTGTATGGCTTGTTTACTTGCAACCGTCTGCATCGGGGAGACTGAATTGGAAAGGTTAATTTGCATACAAGGAGTCCAAACAGAGAAGGAAGGAGAATTCAGTTTCTATATGAACACAAGGCTATATACAGGAACTGCAAGAAAATGATGTGTTAAACTGCAACACAAGACCAGTCCTGTACGGATTTCTTGCTCATTTATTTGCCTTTCATACCTCAGTCTTTTAAGTGCCATGAGTTTACTTCGATGTGTGCAGCAGGATGAAAGCGATAAAAGCAGCAGCTATGGTACAGTAGAAGGCACTACCAGCAAGGCAATTCACACAAAACCCTAATTTGCAGATATGCTTTTACTTGATGCCCAACGTTTCAATAGTGGGCATATATCCCAGGTTCATACAAGCAATCCCAAAAGTACAGAACAATGGCAAGAATGTGCCACTAGCCGCAACCTTGAGGACAAGCCGCTTATCCGGGAGGGGTGTAGTGTTGTTGACATTAGTATGTTGCACCAAGGCAGTGGCAATTTGGTCGTGGCTGGTCAGCAAGAAGACTAGGGTGGTCGTATGAGATGGTCATGTGTTTGTCAAGGACAAGCGGCAGAAAGTAAACAGAAAAGAGGAAAGTCATTTAGCAAAGTATAGGATTACAAAAGAGTTCAATTGCATAAGAAAAGGTCAAATAGGAATAATCATATTAAAAGAGGTCAAGGTCCAAGACATTCACTATAAAAGGATTTCATGTATCTATGTATGGAGACAAAGAACAGTCAAATTATTCTCTCATCTCAACCTATGTCTAGCCAATCCCCCTAGCTTGCCGCCGGGTATCTTCAGAACAGTAGTTATCCTGTTGTGAATCAAGGTTTGCAACATTAACAGTGCTAATGATGCATGCCGAAGCTATTAGACAAGAACTTTAACTAATGAGGCCTTTTACTGAGACCCGTCACGAAGAACTACTATAACAAGCTGTTCAACATCCAGAAAGATGTTATGTTGCCATGTCTGAATTTCAAGAGTGAGAACAGAAACCATATGCCAGTATTTATCAAGCAGCTTACTTGTGGATTCATGTCCAATATAAATTTGACATGAATTATCAACTTTTGAAAGCTAGTAATTCATGAATAAGCATTAAGGGGATAACCTCAGGGTATCAAATTGTAAATATGGTGACAGAGACAGGGTATTTGGTTGCAAATAACTAATCATAATGTCATAGCAGGTAGAAAGTGGAATAAACATAAGATATTTACCAGGGGACACAATTTCTTATGTTACAACTGGAAAGGGCATGCCTAGGCCTACAGTTGTGCACTATCATTTGAATATCAAATAATAGCAATGTGCAGGTAGCATAGCCTTTTTGGTTTGCATTTTAAATGTAGCATAGCTAGACAACAAAATATCCGGATATTCGCCGGATCATTACAGATGGATGAAATGTTAGTCACCGAGCAACAATTCACAAAAGGAAAAGCAAAAAAGGAATATTAACTTGTACACATCTGCGAGATGCACGTCGCAGGGAAGAGTAATTTACCTCAACCAAAGCATCAGCTAAATCATCCCTGGTAAGTTCGTCAGGATCCTCTATGCCTAGCAGTCTCTTCCTTTCTACATCTCTCGGGTCCTCAATCATGATAGTTAACTTAACCTGCGATGCAACCCGAAAGAAAACAAAAATTTCTAAGTTCTCGTAGGCAAATACAAACATGCAAACTCCAAGGTCCAGCAACGAGAGCTGCGATCACAAAAACAGCATGCAAACTCCTAGCCTGTGGACGCCCCTCAAAATGTGGAAATTCTACTGACACGGAAACAATTGACGCAGTTGGTACCACTATCCACAGAAAAATAAGTAACAGAGAAAATTCTATACCTCACCGAAGGTCATATCTCTGTTCTTCTGAAGAAGTTCCAGCACCTGATATCACATCCAACCAATATACCAAGTAAATAATAACTCATCCAGATAATGCAACCCAGGAGAAAAAGAAGAGGCTGGAGACCACGGACCCTTTTGATCTCGCGTATGTTCTCCAGGTCCTCGGGGCTGGCGTCCGCCGGCGGCTCGGCGGAAACCGCGACCGCGCCTGCCTCTGCATCGAAGTTAATCGGCAGCTCAGAGTCACCCTCTCCGAACTCTCCTTCGGAGGTGATGGGGGCGTCGGAGACTCCAGGCTCCTCCTGCCCGAGCGACGCGGCTATGCCGCGGCGACGGTGCCGACGGGACGGCCAGGCGTTGGCAGCGCAGGGGAGGAGGAGGCTGTGGTGGTGGTGGGGGAGGGAGAGGAGAGAGCTCGGTGACGCCGGGATGGCGAGGAGATGGGGAGAGGCGAGGCGGTGGCGAGCTGGTGTGAGCAGGGGCGGAGCGGAGGGTGGCGATAGCAGCGCCATTTGGCTCCGGCCAGCGGCGGTGGCGGCTTATCTCTTTCGGGTCGGGGCATCTCGGCTCGCGGCCGCACGGTTTGGGACATGACGCGGTGTTGATTTTCTGGCGGGCCCCGAGCAGCAGGA
The DNA here is from genome assembly GCF_018294505.1 of Triticum aestivum. Lineage (NCBI taxonomy): Eukaryota > Viridiplantae > Streptophyta > Magnoliopsida > Poales > Poaceae > Triticum > Triticum aestivum. The sequence goes on along the minus strand of NC_057801.1, from coordinate 586,292,589 downwards.
CTGTAGCGAGCGGGCCGGCTTAATGTAGTTCTGAATAAGAAGAACTGGGCTGTCTAGGCCTAAAATGGTATTCGGGTCTCGGTCCGAACAACTTGGCGATAAGATCACTAGTTATTTCTTCTCAAAAATAAATATAATCACTACTCCCTCCCTCTGTCCCAAAATATAAGAACGTTTTTAACACTACACTAATATCAAAAACGTTCTTATATTATGGGACGGAGGGTTATTAAATGTACCTATAGTCATCAAAGGGCCCCCTCTCAAAAATAAGTTTTTCTTTGCGGGGGACAAAAATAAGTTATTAAAGGAGTATTACTAAAAAACGTTAAAGGCTTACGTTGGCACAATGCATGTGTGTCACTTATTGCCATCACGAAGTCTTGATGGGGTTTTCACTAGTTTGAGACGTATGGAGAGGGTTGTATATTTTTGTGAGATCCATTTCTTTAAACGACAATACCTTGTGAACCGTGGGTCCAAATTACAAAACCATTTCACCGTTGCATTCCCCGTGACGAGAGCTTCGAAATTAGACCCCATATTAAACATGTCCCGACGGCATGCTTGTCATGGAAGACATGTATTGATCCCATGTATGGCTTCTAGTACGATGAATTGCCATCAGACGTTTTAGCCTAACTTGACAGTGAAGAAAATGTTACCACTACGAGCCATCCGAACGTGACGAGGGAGTACGACGGGGGACAAATGGTGATGGTGAGGGGCGCTGAGGGCGACGGCGACGGCGCGGCGGCCCTGTCGCCTCCACCGGAACCTCCTCTTGTGGTGCATCTGAGGTCGCCGCCGGCGGCACTAAAGGGATCGCCACCGCGATCGGAGACAAGTGGTTCGGCCGCTTCGGCGGATCTGGATCAGATCGGGGGATACCTAAACCCGACGTGATGGAGAATTCGGTTTGGTGACGTTCGGGCATCCGGACAATGGAGAGAGGGATTTCTCTATGCGCATTATCCGTCGAGATGGACGACGGTGAGAGATCACGATGGGGGATTCTTGGCGGACGGTACCTTGACGTCGACGAGAAGATCACTGTAGGTACGCGTTTGTTAATCAATGTTTTCGAGGTTTGTGTTGTTAGTTGCATGAAGGGGGAGTCGATCGTGAAAGATCAGATCGAGGTCGTCGATCTTAGGGCGAAGCCTGCACCCTCGAAGTCGCGGTTCGGGGGATGCTTTTGGGTCTTAGCCGATGAGAAAGATGACGAGGAGGAGGACGATTAGCCCGCTGATTACCCGGAGGAGAAGCCTCGGATGCGGCCGGTGTCGTCAGAACCTGCAGCATCGTTGCAGTTGGAGATCGGCGGAAGGCATAAGAAGGACGTGGCATTCGGTCCAAGATCTCCTTCATCGGCGCCAAAGACGAAGCCTTGGATCGGTCCTCTCCCCAAGGTGAGTGTGTCGGCTATTACTTTGTCAGATTTTTTTCCACCAGAGGTGTGGACGAATGTCACTAGGAAGTAGAAGAAGAAAAAGGTTGCTCCCGCGGTCGTCTGGTCGTCCACGGTGAACGGCGAGGTTCGTCAGATCTGTGCAGAGTGACAGGAGCGTTTGAAATCGTTGTTGGGCCGAGATGGGCCGGTGAAGTTTGACTCTGAATCGTACCTCGTTAGGAATAGGTATGAGGCCCAGAGACCTAGCGAGACGATTGATCGGAGGGTAAGGATCGACGTGCATGTTGATACGTCTCCAACGTATCTATAATTTTTGATTGTTCCATGCTATTATATTGCCCCTTTTGGATGTTTATGGGCTTTATTTTACACATTTATATCATTTTTGGGACTAACCTACTAACCGGAGGCCCAGCCCATATTGCTGTTTTTTTTGCCTATTTCAGTATTTCAAAGAAAATGAATATCAAACGGAGTCCAAACGGAATGAAACCTTCGGAACCGTGATTTTTGGAACGAACGTGATCCGGAGAGCTTGGAGTGCAAGTCAAGAAGCTCCCGAGGGCCCCACGAGAGAGGGGGCCGCCCCCCTGTAGGGCGCGCCCCCTGTCTCGTGGGCCCCTCAGGCGGCCACCGACGTACTTCTTCCTCCTATATATACCTACGTACCCCGAAAACATCCAGGGGCACCACGAAACACAATTTCCACTGCCGTAACCTTCTGTATCCGCGAGATCCCATCTTGGAGTCTTCGCCGGCACTTGCCGGAGGGGGAATCAACCATGGAGGTCCTCTACATCAACATCCTTGCCCCTCCGATGAGTTGTGAGTAGTTTACCACAGACCTACGGGTCCATAGTTATTAGCTAGATGGCTTCTTCTCTCTTTTTGGATCTCAATACAATGTTCTCCCCCTCTCTTGTGGAGATCTATTCTATGTAAACTCTTTTTGTGGTGTGTTTGTCGAGATCCGATGAATTGTGGGTTTATGATCAAGTTTATCTATGAATAATATTTGAATCTTCTCTGAATTCTTTTATGTATGATTGAGTTATCTTTGCAAGTCTCTTCGAATTATCAGTTTGGTTTGGCCTACTAGATTGGTTTTTCTTGCCATGGGAGAAGTGCTTAGCTTTGGGTTCAATCTTACGGTGTCCTTACCTAGTGACAAGAAAGGGTTGCAAGGCACGTATTGTATTGTTGCCATCAAGGATAACAAGATGGGGTTTATATCATATTGCATGAGTTTATCCCTCTACATCATGTCATCTTGCTTAATGTGTTACTCTGTTCTTATGAACTTAATACTCTAGATGCAGGCAGGAGTCGGCCGATGTGTGAAGTAATAGTAGTAGATGCAGGCAGGAGCCGGTGTACTTGTTATGGACGTGATGCCTATATACATAATCATGCCTAGATAATCTCATAACTATGCGCTTTTCTATCAATTGCTCGACAGTAATTTGTTCACCCACCGTAATACTTATGCTATCTTGAGAGAAGCCACTAGTGAAACCTATGGCCCCCGGGTCTATCTCTTATCATATTTGCTTTCAATCTACCTTTATTTGCATCTTTACTTTTTGCATCATACTATCTTTATTAGATCTCACTTTCGCAAGTGGCCGTGAAGGGATTGACAACCCCTTTATTGCGTTGGTTGCGAGTTCTCAGTTTGTTTGTGTAGGTGCGTGGGACTTTTGAGGAGCCTCCTACTGAATTGATACCTTGGTTCTCAAAACTGAGGGAAATACTTACGCTACACTTTGCTGCATCACCCTCTCCTCTTCGAGGAAAACCAACGCAAGCTCAAGACGTAGCAAGAAGGATTTCTGGCGCCGTTGCCGGGGAGGTCTTCGCTCAAGTCAAGACATACCAAGTACCCATCACAAACCCATCTCCCTCGCATTTACATTATTTGCCATTTGCCTTTCGTTTTCCTCTCGCCCACTTCACCCTTGCCATTTTATTCGCCCTCTCTTTCCCAATCTCCTCCTCTCTTTTCGCTTGCCGTTTTTCTGTTTGCTTGTGTGTTGGATTACTTGTTGCCATGGCGCAAGATAATACCAAATTGTGTGACTTCTCGAATACCAATAATAATGATTTCCTTAGTACTCCGATTGCTCCTCTTAATGATGTTGAGTCTTGTGAAATCAATACTGCTTTGCTGAATCTTGTTATGAAAGATCAATTCGTCGGCCTCCCTAGTGAAGATGCCGCTACTCATCTAAACAATTTTGTTGATTTGTGTGATATGCAAAAGAAGAAAGATACGGATAACAATATTGTCAAATTGAAGTTATTTCCCTTTTCACTTAGAGATCGTGCTAAAGTTTGGTTTTCGTCTTTGCCTAAAAATAGTATTGATTCTTGGAACAAGTGCAAAGATTCTTTTATCTCTAAGTATTTTCCTCCCACTAAGATCATCACTCTTAGGAACGATATTATGAATTTTAAACAACTTGATCATGAGCATGTTGCCCAATCTTGGGAAAGAATGAAATTGATGCTTCGCAATTGCCCTACTCATGGTTTGAATTTATGGATGATCATACAAAAATTTTATGCCGGTTTGAACTTTGCTTCTGGAAATCTCTTAGATTCGGCCGCGGGAGGCACCTTTATGGAAATCACGTGAGGAGATGCTACAAAATTGCTTGATAATATTATGGCTAATTATTCTCAATGGCACACCGAAAGATCTTCTAGTAAAAAAGTGCATGCTATAGAGGAAATCAATGTTTTGAGTGGAAAGATGGATGAACTTATGAAGATGGTTGCTACTAAAAATACTCCTCTTGATCCCAATGATATGCCTTTGTCTTCCTTGATTGAGAATAATAATGAATCTATGGATGTGAATTTTGTTGGTAGGAATAGTTTTGGAAACAATGCTTATAGAGGACATTTTAATGCTAGACCGTTCCCTAGTAATTCCTCTAATAATTATGGAAATTCCTACAGTAATTCTTATGGTAATTTTAATAAGATGCCCTCTGATTTTGAGAATAGTGTGAAAGAATTTATGATTTCTCAAAAGAATTTTAATGCTTTGCTTGAAGAAAAATTGCTCAAAGTTGATGATTTGGCTAGGAACATTGATAGACTTTCGCTTGATGTTGATTCTCTTAAAATTAGATCTTCTCCTCCTAAGCATGATATGAATGAGTCTCTCAAAGTAATGAGAATTTCCATTGATGAGTGTAAGGAAAGAACCGCCAGATTGCGTGCTAAAAAAGAAAGCTTTATAAAAGCGTGTTCTTCTAGTTTCCATGAAAATAATGATGAGGATCTTAAAGTTATTGATGCGTCTCCAATTAGATCTATGTTTTGTGATATGAATTTTGATGATTATGGGACTGATGATGAATCAACTTTGCCTAGAAGGCGTCCCAAGAATTCGGAATCTTTAGATCTTAATGCTAAATTTGGTAAAAGTGAGATTGGAGAATCCTCAACTTCTAATAATATTGAACCCACTATCTTGGATTTCAAGGATTTTGATTATGATAATTGCTCTTTAAAAGGTTGTATTTCCTTGTTGCAATCCGTTGTTAATTCTCCTCATGCTTATAGTCAAAACAAAGCTTTTACCAAACATATTGTTGACGCCTTGATGCAATCTTATGATGAAAAACTTAATTTGGAGGTTTCTATACCTAGAAAACTTAATGATGAGCGGGAACCTACTATAAAGATTAGAATTAAAGATTATGAGTGTTTTGCTTTGTGTGATTTGGGTGCTAGTGTTTCCACGATTCCGAAAACTTTATGTGATATTCTAGGTTTCCATGATCTTGATGATTGCTCTTTAAATTTGCACCTTGCGGATTCCACCATTAAAAAGCCTATGGGAAGGATCAATGATGTTCTTATTGTTGCAAATAGAAATTTGGTGCCCGTAGATTTTATCGTTCTTGATATAGATTGCAATCTCTCTTGCCCTATTATTCTTGGTAGACCTTTCCTTAGAACAATTGGTGCGATTATTGATATGAAGGAAGGGAACATTAGATTCCAATTTCCCTTAAAGAAAGGCATGGAGCACTTTCCAAGAAACAAAGTCAAATTACCTTATGAATCTATCATGCGTGCTACTTATGAATTTAGTGCCAAAGATGACACTCGTTAGATCTATCTTTGTTTTTATGCCTAGCTAGGGGCGTTAAACGATAGCGCTAGTTGGGAGGCAACCCAATTTTCTTTATGTTTTTGGTTTTTGCTCCTGTTTAGTAATAAATCTTGCATCTACCTTCTGTTTAGATGTGTTTTTATATTTTAATTAGTGTTTGTGCCAAGTAAAACCTATAGGATAACCTACGATGATAGTTGATTTGATTCTGCTGAAATACAGAAACTTTGCGCGTACGAATATAATTTTGTTAAATCACAGGAACGTGCTTTTGCGTTGATTCTTTTTGCTGCTGTTTAATAAATAAATTTTCCAGGACTTCCTATTTTGGTAGGATTTTTAGAGTTCCAGAAGTTTGCGTTAGTTGCAGATTGCTACAGACTGTTCTGTTTTTGACAGATTCTGTTTTTTATGTGTTGTTTGCTTATTTCAATGCATCTATGGCTAGTAAATTAGTTTATGAACCATAAGAAAGTTGGAATACAGTAGGTTTAGGACAACGCTAACGCCCATACGTGTGGTGGGAGCCAAACCCGCCCACACGCCCTATAGCACACAGACTACGCCATGTCACCGCATGCATTCATGTGGAAATCTTTTTGGATTTTCTGTTTTTAAAATGTTTTATCTCTTAAATGAAAAATCCAATTGAAGATCCGTTTTCACCATTAAATCCCTCGCGACGAGATCTTCGAAACTAGATCTCATATCAATATATTTCGACGAAACTTTTTTTTGTTTAAAAGTTGCCGTGTCTATTGCACATGAATTGCCACGATGTTCACACTGAAGTTGCCATGATATGTTTCAGCTATTTTCTTCTACATTTAAAAATAAATTTTGACATATTATAAAACAGGGAATTAAGAAACTAGACTTGCCATGCACCATAAATTAAAATTGCCATGATACATGCACTTAAAATTGCCATGGTTCATACAAAAAAAATATTTTTATGGTCAAAGTACTAGAATTGTCAGCATCAAAAAACTAAAATTGCCATGATCTACAAACTAAAATTGCCACATGGCAACTTTAGTGTAAGCACTATGGCAACTACAGTGTAAACATCATGGCAACTTTTGGGCAAATTTTTTTTTTGTCGAGACATATCAACATGGGGTCTAGTTTTGAAGATCTCGTCGAGACGGATTTAATGGTGAAAACAGATTTTTAATTCGTTTTTTTAATTAGGAGATAAAACATTTGAAGCTGAAAACCAAAAAGATTTCTGATGATGCCATCTGTTCATATGTGGCAAAATGAGTGGTGATGGAGGTGTGTGGGCGATGTGCAAACGCCCACACGTGTGGGCGTTAGTTTTTCCGTAGGTTTAACACCAAATTAAATAAAGAATGAGTTCATTACAGTACCTTATGTGGTGATTTTGTTTTCTTTCACTAACGGAGCTTATAAGATTTCCTGTTGAGTTTTGTGTTGTGAAGTTTTCAAGTTTTGGATAAAGCTTTTATGGACTATGGAATAAGGAGTGGCAAGAGCCTAAGCTTGGGGATGCCCAAGGCACCCCAAGATATTCAAGAATAGCCAAAAGCCTAAGCTTGGGGATGCCCCGGGAAGGCATCCCGTCTCTCGTCTTCGTTCATTGGTAACTTTACTTGGAGCTATATTTTTATTCACTACATGATATGTGTTTTGCTTGGAGCGTCGTGTACTATATTAGTCTTTGTTTCTTAGTTTACCACAATAATCCTTGCTGTGCACACCTTTTGGGAGAAGCCTATTTGATTAGAATTTGCTAGAATACTCTATGTGCTTCACTTATATCTTTTGAGCTTGATAGTTTTTGCTCTACTGCTTCACTTATATTTTTTAGAGTACGGTGGTGTCTTAATTTTGAAGAAATTTCTAGTCTCTCATGCCTCACCTATATCTTTTTGAGAGTCTTTTAGAACAGCATGGTATTTGCTATGGTCACAAAGTTTGTCCTAGAATGATGAGCATCCAAATTGTGTATAATAAAAACTATCATAGAAAAAGAATTGGATGCTATGATCAATTTGATGCTTGATAATTGTTTTGAGATATATAAGTAGTAATGTTAGGGTCATGCTAGTGGGTAATTATGAAATTGAGAAATACTTTTGTTGAAGTTGGCAAATCCCGTAGCATGCACGTATGGTAAAAGTTGTGTGACAAATTTGTTGCATGAGGTGCTCTTTTGATTGTCTTCCTTATGAGTGGCAGTCGGAGACGAGCGATGGTCTTTTCCTACCAATCTATCCCTCTTGGGGCATGCGTAGTAGTACTTTGCTTCGAGGGCTAAGTAGACTTTTGCAATAAGTATATGAGTTCTTTTGGACTAATGTGAGTCCATGGATATATGCACACTCATCCTTCCACTTTGCTAGCCTTTATTATTACCGCGCAACTTTCGCCGGTATCATAAACCCTTTATTTACCTTCCTCAAAACAGCCACCATACCTACCTATTATGGCATTTCCATAGCCATTCCGAGATATATTGCCATGCAACTTTCCACCATTCTGTTTACTATGACACGTTTCATCATTGTCATATTGCTCTTTGCATGATCATGTAGTTGACATCGTATTTGTGGCAAGACCACTTTCATAATTTTCATACATGTCGCTCTTGATTCATTATATATCCCGGTACACCGCCGGAGGCATTCATATAGAGTCATATCTTGTTCTAACTTTGAGTTGTAAATCCATAAAAGTGTGATGATCTTCATTATTAGAGCATTGTCCTAGTGAGGAAAGGATGATGAAGGCTATGATTCCCCCACAAGTCGGGATGAGACTTCGGACTTTACAAAAAAGAAAAAAAAATGAGAAAAAGAAAAAAAATAGAAAGGCCAAAAAGAAAGAAAAAAAGAAAGGCCAAAGAAAAAAATGAGAGAAAAAAGAGAGAAGGGACAATGCTACTATCTCTTTTTCCACACTTGTGCTTCAAAGTAGCACCATGATCTTCATGATAGAGAGTCTCCTATGTTGGCACTTTCATATACTAAGTGGGAATTTTTCATTATAGAACTTGGCTTGTATATTCCAATGATGGGCTTCCTCAAAATGCCCTAGGTCTTCGTCAGCAAGCAAGTTGGATGCACACCCACTTAGTTTCTTTCGTTGAGCTTTCATATATTTATAGCTCTAGTGCATCCGTTGCATGGCAATCGCTACTCACTCACATTGATATCTATTAATGGGCATCTCTATATAGCCCGTTAGTACGCCTAGTTGATGTGAGATTATCTTCTCCCTCTTTTTGTCCTCACAACCACCACCATATACCACCATAGTGTTATGTCCATGGCTTACGCTCATGTATTGCGTAAGAGTTGAAAAAGCTGAAGCGCGTTAAAAAGTATGAAACAATTTCTCGGCTCGTCATCGGGGTTGTGCATGATGGGAGTATTTTGTGTAATGAAAATGAAGCATGGCCTAACTATATGATTTTGTAGGGATAAGCTTTCTTTAGCTATGTTATTTTGATAGGACATGATTATTTGTTAGTATGCTTTGAAGCATTATTATTTTTATGTTCTATAAGCTTTTATTTTGAATCATTTGGATCTGAACATTCATGCCACAATAAAGAAAATTACATTGAGAATTATGCTAGGTAGCATTCCACATCAAAAATTTCTTTTTATCATTTACCTACTCGAGGATGAGCAGGAATTAAGCTTGGGGATGCTTGATACGTCTCCAACGTATCTATAATTATTTATTTCCATGCTATTATATTACCCCTTTGGGATGTTTATGGGCTTTATTTTACACATTTATATCATTTTTGGGACTAACCTAGTAACCGGAGGCCCAGCCCATATTGCTGTTTTTTGCCTATTTCAGTATTTCGAAGAAAAGGAATATCAAACAGAGTCCAAACGGAATGAAACCTTCGGGATCGTGATTTTTTGAACGAACGTGATCCGGAGAGCTTGGAGTGCAAGTCAAGAAGCTTCCGAGGGCCCCACGAGATAGGGGGCCGCCCCCCCCTTGTAGGGCACGCCCCTTGTCTTGTGGGCCCCTCGGGCGGCCACCGACGTACTTCTTCCTCCTATATATACCTGCGTACCCCGAAAACATCCAGGGGCACCACGAAACACAATTTCCACCGCCATAACCTTCTGTATCCGCGAGATCCCATCTTGGAGCCTTCGCCGACACTCTGCCGGAGGGGGAATCAACCATGGAGGGCCTCTACATCAACATCCTTGCCCCTCCGATGAGTTGTGAGTAGTTTACCACAGACCTACGGGTCCATAGTTATTAGCTAGATGGCTTCTTCTCTCTTTTTGGATCTCAATACAATGTTCTCCCCCTCTCTTGTGGAGATCTATTCGACGTAAACTCTTTTTGCGGTGTGTTTATTGAGATCCGATGAATTGTGGGTTTATGATCAAGTTTATCTATGAATAATATTTGAATCTTCTCTGAATTCTTTTATGTCTGATTGAGTTATGTTTGCAAGTTCTTTGAATTATCAGTTTGGTTTGGCCTACTAGATTGGTTTTTCTTACCATGGGAGAAGTGCTTAGCTTTGGGTTTAATCTTGCGGTGTCCTTACCCAGTGACAAGAAAGGGTTGCAAGGAACGTATTGTATTGTTGCCATCGAGGATAACAAGATGGGGTTTATATCATATTGCATGAGTTTATCCCTCTACATCATGTCATCTTGCTTAATGCGTTACTCTGTTCTTATGACTTAATACTCTAGAAGCAGGCAGGAGTCGGTCGATGTGTGGAGTAATAGTAGTAGATGCAGGCAGGAGTCGGTCTACTTGTTATGGACGTGATGCCTATATACATAATCATGCCTAGATAATCTCATAACTATGCGCTTTTCTATCAATTGCTCGACAATAATTTGTTCACCCACCGTAATGCTTATGCTATCTTGAGAGAAGCCACTAGTGAAAGCTATATCCCCCGGGTCTATCTCTTATCATATTTGCTTTCAGTCTACCTTTATTTGCATCTTTACTTTTTGCATCTATATTATAAAATACCAAAAATATATTTATCTTATCATACTATCTTTATTAGATCTCACTTTCGCAAGTGGCCATGAAGGGATTGACAATCACTTTATTGTGTTGGTTGCGAGTTCTCAGTTTGTTTGTGTAGGTGCGTTGGACTTTTGAGGAGCCTCCTACTGGATTGATACCTTGGTTCTCAAAACTGAGGGAAATACTTACGCTGCACTTTGCTACATCACCCTCTCCTCTTCGAGGAAAACCAACGCAAGCTCAATACGTAGCACATGTTATCGCATTGAAGTGTGAGCCGATACATGCATGTTCAACTCCTTCGTTTTGTGACTCTGAGAGAACTAGGTTTCGATGTGTTGCGATTCCTGGGTTCCCGAAGTTCTCGGGCGGGTGCTTCGCTAGGGTTCGGCCGACGGCCGGTGGGACATCGCCATGGCGGGGCGAGGGACTGGGCCGCAGCCACCCAAAGCGGCACCCCCAAGGCTGCTCCGCCTCGGCCCAAAGTTGCGCCGCCGCTGCACCATGTTGTGCAGCCACAGGAGCAGCGGGCTGCGTCGATGATGCAGGTGGCTGCTCAGCCTCCCCATAAGGTGGCGCCACCGCCGGCAGTTAAAGCCGCGGCGCCGCTGCTAAGAAGCGGACAGGGCTCAGGCCCTCCCAGACCACCTTTTGCTGTGAACCGGGGATGGAATTCGCGAACGGTGGTCGTGGGCCTCCTCGCGAATGATACGTGTCCAACGTATCTATAATTTTTTATTGTTCCATGTTGTTATATTATCATTCTTGGATGTTTTACAATCATTTTATAGTCATTTTATATCATTTTTTGGTACTAACCTGTCCACATAGTGCCCAATGTCAGTTGCTGTTTTCTGCATGTTTTTTACATCACAAGAAATCAATATCAAACGGAGTCCAAACACAATGAAACTCCTTGAGGATTTTTTTGGGCCAGAAGAAAGCCAGTGGGCCAAGGAAGCAGCTAGGGGGCTGCTCGAGGGGAGCAGCACCCACCAGGGCGCGCCAGGAGGCCCAGGCGCGCCCTGGTGGGTGTTGCCCACCTCGGGTGCCCCCTGAACCGCCTCTTCGCTCTATAAATATTCAAATATTCCAGAAACCCTAGGGGAGTCGACAAAAACCAATTCCAGCCGCCGCAGAGTCCAGAACCACCAGATCCAATCTAGACACTGTCATGGAGGGGTTCACCACTTCCATTGGTGCCTCTCCTATGATGTGTGAGTAGTTCTTTGTATACCTACGGGTCCGTAGCTAGTAGCTAGATGGCTTCCTCTCTCTCTCTCTCTTGATTATCAATACAATGGTCTCTTGGAGATCCATATGATTTAAGTCTTTTGCGGTGTGTTTGTTGGGATCCGATGAACTTTGAGTTTATGATCAGATCTATGTTTTTATCCATGAAAATTATTTGAGTCTTCTTTGATCTCTTATATGCATGATTGCTTATAGCCTCGTATTTCTTCTCCGATATTTGGGTTTTGTTTGGCCAACTTGATCTATTTATCTTGCAATGGGAAGATGTGCTTTGTAGTGGGTTCGATCTTACGATGCTTGATCCCAGTGACAGAAGGGGAACCGACACGTATGTATCGTTGCTACTAAGGATAACAACATGAGATCTATATCTCCGCCATAGATAAGCGGATCTCGTCTACCTCATTTCATTGTTCTCATTGCATTACTCCGTTTTCTCATGAACTTAATACACTAGATGCATGCTGGATAGCGGTCGATGTGTGGAGTAATAGTAGTAGATGCAGACAGGAGTCGGTCTACTAATCTTGGACGTGATGCATATATAATGATCATTGTCTGGATATTGTCATGATTATTTGAAGTTCTATCAATTTCCCAACAGTAATTGTTTTCCCACCGTTTGCTATTTTTCTCGAGAGAAGCCACTAGTGAAACCTACGGCCCCCGGGTCTCTTTTCATCATATTTTCCTTTGCGATCTATTTTTCCTTGCATTTATTTTCAGATCTATTAAACCAAAAATACAAAAATACCTTGCTACAATTTATTTGTTCTGCAATCTATTCATCCTATCTACCAGTTTTACCTCACGTTATTTGCCTATCTTGAGGCGCCGTTGATAACCCACAAGTGTAGGGGATCGCAACAGCTTTCGAGGGTAAAGTATTCAACCCAAATTTATTGATTCGACACAAGGGGAGCCAAAGAATATTCTTGAGTATTAGCAGTTGAGTTGTCAATTCAACCACACTTGGATAACTTAGTATCTGCAGCAAAGTATTTAGTAGCAAAAGTGGTATGATAATAAAGGTAACGGTAGCAAAAGTAAAGATAAATGTTTTTTGGTTTTTGTAGTAGTTGTAACAGTAGCAACGGAAAAGTAAATAAGCGAAGAACAATATATGAAAAGCTCGTAGGCAATGGATCAGTGATGGATAGTTATGTCGGATGCGATTCCTCATGCAATAGTTATAACATAGGGTGATATAGAACTAGCTCCAGTTCATCAATGTAATGTAGGCATGTATTCCGAAAATAGTCATACGTGCTTATGGAAAAGAACTTGCATGACATCTTTTGTCCTACCCTCCCGTGGCAGCGGGATCCTAGCGGAAACTAAGGGATATTAAGGCCTCCTTTTAATAGAGAACCGGAACAAAGCATTAGCACATAGTGAATACATGAACTCCTCAAACTATGGTCATCATCGAGAAGTATCCCGATTATTGTCACTTCAGGGTTGTCGGATCATAACACATAATAGTGACTATAGACTTGCAAGATAGGATCAATAACACACATATATTCATGAAAACATAATAGGTTCAGATCTGAAATCATGGCACTCTGGCGCTAGTGACAAGCATTAAGCATAGCAAAGTCATAGCAACATCAATCTCAGAACATAGTGGATACTAGGGATCAAACTCTAACAAAACTAACTTGATTACATGGTAAATCTCATCCAACCCATCACCGTCCAGCAAGCCTACGATGGAATTACTCACGCACGGCGGTGAGCATCATGAAATTTGTGATGGAGGATGGTTGATGATGACGACGGCGACGAATCCCCCTCTCCGGAGCCCCGAACGGACTCCAGATCAGCCCTCCCGAGAGAGATTAGGGCTTGGCGGCGACTCCGTGTCGTAAAACACGATGAAACTTTCTCTTTGATTTTTTTCTCCGCGAACGTGAATATATGGAGTTGGAGTTGTGGTCGGTGGAGGTCTAGGGGCCCATGAGATAGGGGGCGCGCCCTACAGGGGGGCGCCCCCTGTCTCGTGGACAGGCCTTGGGCCCCCTGGTGTATTTCTTTCGCCCAGAAATTCTTATTAATTCCAAAAAGTGCCTCCATGGATTTTCAGGACATTCCGAGAACTTTTCTTTTCTACACATAAAACAACATCATGGCAGTTCTGTTGAAAACAACGTCAGTCCGGGTTAATTTCATTCAAATCATGCAAGTTAGAGTCCAAAACAAGGGCAAAAGTGTCTGGAAAAGTAAATACGTTGGAGACGTATCAACTCCCCCAAGCTTAAACCTTTGCTCATCCTCAAGCAATTCAGTTGATAAACTGAAAGTGATAAAGAAAAACTTTTACACACTCTATTTGCTCTTGTTGTTGTAACATGAAAAGCCAGCATTCAAGTTTCAGCAAATACTATGAACTAACCATACTCACAATGACACCTAGGTCTCACAATTGCTCATATCAATAGCATAATCAGCTAACGAGCCATAATAATAAAACTCAGATGACAACACTTTCTCAAAATAATTATAACATGATATAACAAAATGGTATCTCGCTAGCCCTTTCTGAGACCGCAAAACATAGATGTAGAGCACCTTTAAAGATCAAGGATTGACTAAACATTGTAATTCATGGTAAAAGAGATCCAGTCAAATCATACCCAATATAAACCAATAGTAATGAATGCAAATGACAGCGTGCTCTCCAGCGGGTGCTTTTTAATAAGAAGGGTGATGACTCAACATAAAAGTAAATAGATAGGCCCTTTGCAGAGGGAAGCAGGGATTTGTAGAGGTGCCAGAGCTCGATTTTAAAATAGAGATCGAATAACATTTTGAGCGACATACTTTCGCTGTCAACGCAACAACTATGACATGGCTGTATCTTCCATACTACATGCATTATAGGCAGTTCCCAAACAGAATGGTAAAGGTTTATACTCCCCCAACCACCAACAAGCATCAATCCATGGCTTGCTCGAAACAACGAGTGCCTCCAACTAACAACAGCCCCGGGGGAGTTTTGTTTAATTATTTTGATTTGCTTTGATCTTTTTGGATCATGGTACTGGGCATCCCGGTTACCGGCCCTTTCTCGTGAATGAGGAGCGGAGTCCACTCCTCTTGAGAATAACCCACCTAGCATGGAAGATATAGGCAGCCCTAGTTGTAACATGAGCTGCTCGAGCATACAAAATAGAATTTCATTTGAAGGTTTAGAGTTTGGCACATACAAATTTACTTGGAACGACAGGTAAATACCGCATGTAGGAAGGTATAGTGGACTCATATGGAACAACTTTGGGGTTTAAGGAGTTTGGATGCACAAGCAGTATTCCCGCTTAGTACAGGTGAAGGCTAGCAAAAGACTGGGAAGCGACCAACTGAGAGAGCGACAACAGTCATAAACATGCATTAAAATTAATTCACACCGAATACAAGCATGAGTAGGATATAATCTACCATGAACATAAATATCATGAAGGCTATGTTGATTTGATTCAACTACATGCGTGAACATGTGCCAAGTCGAGTCACTCAATTCGTTCAAAGGAGGATACCATCCCATCATACCACATCATAATCATTCTAATAACATGTTGGCACGCAAGGTAAACCATTATAACTCATAGCTAATCAAGCATGGCACAAGCAACTATAATCTCTAAATGTCATTGCAAATATGTTTACTTCATAATAGCTGACTCAGAAACGATAACTCATCATATTTACAAAAACAAGAGAGGTCGAGTTCATACCAGCTTTTCTCATCCCAATAAGTCCATCATATATCGTCATTATTGCCTTTCACTTGCACGACCGAACGATGTGTATAATAATAAGAGTGCATGTGCATTGGACTAAGCTTGAATCTACAAGCATTCAACTCAAGGGAGAAGACAAGATAATATGGGCTCTAAATTAAATAAACAATCATGCATATGAGAGCCACTAAACATTTTCAATATGGTCTTCTCGACCCCCAAAGGAAAGAAAAGAAAATAAAACTATTTACACGGGAAAGCTCCCAACAAGTACGATGAAGAACTAGAAATCATTTTGGGTTTTCGTTTTAATTTCTACTTCAAGCATGGAAATTAAACTAACTATTTTTTTTGGTTTTTCTTAAGGTTTTATCAAACACACAAGAAGAAAACTAGAAAAAGAAATTTAAACTAGCATGGATAATACAATGAAAGAGTATGAGCACCGACGACTAGTGTGTGAACATGAATGTAAAGTCGGTGAGAAATACGTACTCCCCCAAGCTTAGGCTTTTGGCCTAAGTTGGTTTAATACCAAGGATCGTCTGGCTGATATCCATAAGTGAAATCGGGGTTGTACTGAGATGCAGCGGCAACCGCCTCCTGAGCTGCAGTGTGTTGGCGAGCTGCCTCCACTCCCCTCTCGTATTCAGCTGCTTCCTCCCTGGTGACAACATATCTTCCTTTTACCTGATAATCAAAAAGGTAGGGAGCAGGAAGAGTAACAGGGACGACGTTGCGTCTGTCATAGATTAGTCTATAATGGAGGAATTGTTAATTCCTCTCAAGAAAATGATGATTGAACATAGCTTCTTTATCCAAATAAACAGGAGGTAAAATCATATCCCCCTCTCGTGGGGCTATATTAAGATAATTTGCCACACGGGTTGCATAAATTCCTCCAAATAAATCCCCCTTTCTACTATTATTCTGCAACCTACGTGCAACTATTGCCCCCAAGTTATAACCTTTATAACCTGACACAGCACTCTTGAGGACACAAAGATCAGGGACACACATGTGACATGCTTTGTCCTTACCATTAATGCATCTACCAATAAAGAGAGCAAAATAATGTATAGCAGGAAAATGAATGCTCCCTATGGTAGCTTGTGCTATGTCCCTAGATTCTCCCACGGTAATACTAGCAAGAAAATCTCTAAATTCAGATTTGCGAGGATCATTAACATTACCCCACTGCGGGAGTTTGCAAGCAGTTGTGAAATCCTCTAAATCCATGGTATAAGATGTATCATAAATATCAAACATGACACTAGGAGAATTACGCGTACAGTTATATTGGAACCTCTGCACAAAGGAATCAGTCAATTGATAGTACTGAGGACACTTATCTTGTAAGAAGTCCTCCAGCTCGGCATTACACACATAAGCGTCAAATTCCTCCTTGAAGCCTGCTTCGACCATAAAATCATCGGATGGCCACTCACAAGCCCGTACATTTGCGTCCCTCGGCAATTCAACATCTTGCTCACGTATAGCAATCCTTGGCCCTTTCTTTGTCGAGGAACCACATTGGTACATTCTTCTAAGCATAATTCTTTTTCTAAAAATTTCTAAAATTTTAGTAACCTCAAAATAAAAGTGAATAAAACTAAACAAGATTGATAGCAACTACTCCTACAAGTGCCTAGAGCCTATATCATGCATTGGAATTGCTTGGGACCTCAAAAAATTTAACATGCAAGCTCAAGAACATGGTCACCTATGCAGCAAAAATTTGCAATGAATAAAGCACTAGAACAAAAACTAATTTGACCAATGGAGGAGTCACATACCAAGCAACAATCTCCCAAAGCAGTTTTGTGAATGGAGCTTTGAGCAAGGAGATCAAAAATCGCAGCAAAACTAGCCAGAACTCGTGCTTGAGCTGGATGGGGATTTTTTTGGGTAGAAGATGAAGTGTGTGGGTGTTGGCATAAGTGGAGGGGGGCCACCAGGGGCCCACGAGACAGGGGGCGTGCCCTATAGGGGGGCGCGCCCTACACTCTCGTGGCCTGGTGCTTGCCCCTCCTGCAGTGATTTCAGTGCCTAAAATCCTCAAATATTCCAGAAAAAATCATACTAAATTTGCAGGGCATTTGGAGCACTTTTATTTTCGGGATATTTTTTAATGCACGGATAATTCAGAAAACAGTCAGAGAATACTATTTTTGCTTTATTTATTCTAAATAACAGAAAGTAAAAAGTGGGTACAGAAGGTTGTGCCTTCTAGTTTCATCCATCTCGTGATCATCAAAATGAATCCACTAACAAGGTTGATCAAGTCTTGTTAACAAACTCATTCCGAATAACACGGAACTGGAGAAATTTCGAATAACACTAAGTTACCTCAACGGGGATATGAAAATCCCCAACAATAAGAATATCATACTTTTTCTTGACAATAGGGAGAGGAAATTCAAAACCTCCAATAATAATAGTTGGAACTTTTCCAATAGAATTGATGCTATGAACTTGAGATTGTTTCCTCGGAAAGTGTATCGTATGCTCATTACCATTAACATGAAAAGTGACATTGCCTTTGTTGCAATCAATATCAGCCCCTGCAGTATTCAAAAAAGGTCTACCAAGAATAATAGACATACTATCGTCCTTAGGAATATCAAGAATAACAAAGTCCGTTAAGATAGTGACATTTTCACCACAACAGGCACATCCTCACAAATACCGACAGGTATAGTAGTTGATTTATCAGCCATTTGCAAAGATATTTCAGTAGGTATCAACTTATTCAATTCAACTCTACGATATAAAGAGAGAGGCATAACACTAACACCGGCTCCAAGATCACATAAAGCAGTTCTAACATAATTTCTTTTAATGGAACATGGTATAGTTGGTACCCCGAGATCTCCAAGTTTCTTTGGTATTCCACCCTTAAAAGTATAATTAGCAAGCATGGTGGAAATTTCAGCTTTTGGTATCTTTCTTTTATTTGTAATGATATCCTACATATACTTAGGATAAGGATTTACTTTCAGCATATCAGTTAAGCGCATACGTAAGAAAATAGGTCTAATCATTTCAGCAAAGCGCTCAAAATCCTCATCATCCTTTGTCTTGGATGGTTTAGGAGGAAAGGGCATGGGTTTCTGAACCCATGGTTCTCTTTCTTTATCGTTCCTAGCAACAAAATCTCTCTTATCATAACATTGATTCTTTGATTGTGGGTTATCAAGATCAACAGCAGGTTCAATCTCTACATCATTGTTTTTGCTAGGTTGAGCATCAACATGAATATTATCATTAACATTATCACTAGGTTCATGTTCATCACCTGATTGTGTTTCAGCATCAGAAATAGAAATATCATTGGGATTCTCAGGTGTGTCTACAGTAGGTTCACTAGAAGCATGCAAAGTCCTATCGTTTTTCTTTTTCTTCCTTTTAGAAGAACTAGGTGCCTCTAAATTATTTCTCTGAGAATCTTGCTCGATTCTCTTAGGGTGGCCTTTAGGATACAAAGGTTCCTGAGTCATTCTACCAGTTCTAGTAGCCACTCTAATAGCAAAGTCATTTTTATTATTTAGTTCATCAAGCAAATCATTTTGAGCTTTAAGTACTTGCTCAGCTTGAGTAGCAACCATAGAAGCATATTTGGTAGCAAGGTGAAGTTCACCTTTAACTCTAGCCAGATTATCGCTCACGCGTCCTATCTCAAAAGCATTATTCTTTAACTCTCTACCAACATAAGCATTAAAACTTTCTTGTCTAGCCATAAAGTCATCAAATTCATCTAAGATGGGCTATGAAATTTAGTAGAGGGGATTTCAACTTTATCATATCTATAGAGAGAATTTACCTTTACTACCTGTGTCAGGTTATCAAGAAAATGTGGTTCTTCAGGCGGTATATCAAGACCATGTATTTCTTCAATAGGAGGTAAATTCTTAACATCTTCAGCTTTAATACCTTTTTCTTTCATTGATTTCTTTGCCTCTTGCATATCTTCAGGACTGAGAAATAAAATGCCTCTCTTCTTCGGAGTGGGTTTAGGAATAGGCTCAGGAGTTGGCTCAATTGGTTCAGGAATTGCTTCAGGAATTGGCTCAGGAAGAGTCCAATTATTTTCATTAGTCAACATATTATTCAATAATATTTCAGCTTCGTCGACTGTTCTTTCCCTGAAAACACAACTAGCACAACTATCCAAGTAGTCCTTGGAAGCATCAATTAGTCCATTATAAAAGATATCAAGTATTTCACTTTTCTTAAGAGCATGATCAGGCAAAGCATTAAGTAACCGGAGAAGCCTCCCCCAAGCTTGTGGGAGACTCTCTTCTTTGATTTGCACAAAATTATATATATCTCGCAAGGCAGCTTGTTTCTTATGAGCAGGGAAATATTTAGCAGAGAAGTAATAAATCATATCCTGGGGACTACGCACACAACCAGGAGCAAGAGAATTATACCAAGTCTTAGCATCACCCTTTAATGAGAACGGAAATATCTTAAGGATATAAAAATAGTGAGACTTCTCATCATGAGTAAACAGGGTAGCTATATCATTCAACTTGTAAGATGTGCCACAACAGTTTCAGATTCAAGGCCATAGAAAGGATCAGATTCAACTAAAGTAATAATTTCAGGATCAACAGAGAATTCGTAATCCTTATCAGTAACACAGATAGGTGAAGTAGCAAAAGTAGGGTCAGGTTTAATTCTAGCATTAAGAGACTGCTGCTTCCATTTAGCTAATAATTTCTTAAGATCATATCTATCATTGCAAGCAAACATTTCCCTAGCAGCTTCTTCATTCATAACATAACCCTTAGGAACAACAGGTAATACATAATCATTGGGAGAACCTTCATCATCACTATCATCTATAATAGCATCTTCAATATTTTCATTCCCCTAACTCTAGCAAGTTGTTCATCAAGGAATTCACCTAATGGCAAGGTAGTATCACGCACAGAAGTAGTTTCATCATGCATAGTAGAAGTGGCATCATCAATAACATGCGACATATCAGAATTCATAGCAGTAGCAGGTTTAGGTGTCGCAGGCCTACTAATAACGGAAGGAGAATCTAGTGCAGAGCTAGATGGCAGTTCCTTACCTCCCCTCGTAGTTGAGGGCAAAATAGTAGTTCGGTCGTCTTTCAAGTTCTTCATAGTGATCAACAGATATAAATCCCAAGTGACTCAGAGAATAGAGCTATGCTCCCCGGCAACGGCGCCAGAAATTAGTCTTGATAACCCACAAGTGTAGGGGATCGCAACAGCTTTCGAGGGTAAACTATTCAACCCAAATTATTGATTCGACACAAGGGGAGCCAAAGAATATTCTTGAGTATTAGCAGTTGAGTTGTCAATTCAACCACACCTGGATAACTTAGTATCTGCAGCAAAGTATTTAGTAGCAAAAGTGGTATGATAATAAAGGTAATGGTAGCAAAAGTAAAGATATATGTTTTTGGGTTTTTGTAGTAGTTGTAACAGTAGCAACGGAAAAGTAAATAAGCAAAGAACAATATATGAAAAGCTCATAGGCAATGGATTAGTGATGGATAGTTATGCCGGATGCGATTCCTCATGCAATAGTTATAACATAGGGTGATATAGAACTAGCTCCAGTTCATCAATGTAATGTAGGCATGTATTCTGTAAATAGTCATACGTGCTTATGGAAAAGAACTTGCATGACATCTTTTGTCCTACCCTCCCGTGGCAGCGGGGTCTTAGTGGAAACTAAGGGATATTAAGGCCTCCTTTTAATAGAGAACCAGAACAAAGCATTAGCACATAGTGAATACATGAACTCCTCAAACTACGGTCATCACCGAGAACTATCCTGATTATTGTCACTTCGGGGTTGTTGGATCATAACACATAATAGGTGACTATAGACTTGCAAGATAGGATCAAGAACACACATATATTCATGAAAACATAATAGGTTCAGATCTGAAATCATGGCACTCGGGCCCTAGTGACAAGCATTAAGCATAGCAAAGTCATAGCAACATCAATCTCAGAACATAGTGGATACTAGGGGATCAAACCCTAACAAAACTAACTTGATTACATGGTAAATCTCATCCAACCCATCACCGTCCAGCAAGCCTACGATGGAATTACTCACGCACGGCGGTGAGCATCATGAAATTGGTGATGGAGGATGGTTGATGATGACGACATCGACGAATCCCCCTCTCCGGAGCCCCGAACGGACTCCAGATCAGCCCTCCCGAGAGAGATTAGGGCTTGGCGGCGGCTCCATGTCGTAAAACGCGATGAAAATTTCTCTCTGATTTTTTTCTCCGCGAACGTGAATATATGGAGTTGGAGTTGAGGTCGGTCGAGGTCCAGGGGGCCCACGAGATAGGGGGGCGCGCCCTGCAGGGGGGGCTGTCTCGTGGACAGGCCCTGGGCCCCCTAGTGAATTTCTTTCGCCTAGAAATTCTTATTAATTCCAAAAAGTGTCTCCGTGGATTTTCAGGACATTCTGAGAACTTTTCTTTTCTACACATGAAACAACATCATGGCAGTTCTGCTGAAAACAGCGCCAGTCCGGGTTAGTTTCATTCGAATCATGCAAGGTAGAGTCCAAAACAAGGGCACAAGTGTTTGGAAAAGTAGATACATTGGAGACGTATCAGCCGTACTCGGAAGGGATTGACAACCCCTTTAACACGTTGGGTTGCGAGTATTTGTTATTTGTGTGCAGCTGCTATTTACGTGATGTGAGGAGGTTCTCTTATTGGTTTGATAACCTTGGTCTCATCACTGAGGGAAATACATACCGTCTGTGGCACCCCGGCTCAGAGCGACCGGTTTACCTTGCATTGCCAGCCCAGAGACCTTGTCTTCTTGCAACACACAATAACTTGGTACAGAAAAATAACCGCTTTATTCATGCTAGTGGAAAATACTTTATATTACAACAGTTAGCGAGGCCAAGCGGCACACACGGTGCGGCTGAACAATATGTACATTATTTAGTGAACATAAAGGGGGCTCGATCATGACAACTACGCGGCAGCGGAACAACATCATAGCGGAACTCCATAGCACAGGGACACCGATGTGGACACGATCTAGACTCGGACAACACTCCTTTCCAACGAGACTTTCCTAAAATCTAGCATGACACGCCAGGTCAGTACATTGAATGTACTTGCAAGCTCACAACAAGCATAAACATAATGACAAACAATATCATGATATTTAACCATTTAACAACAATGCAACCATATATCCAACATGCCGTGAATATGCTCAACTGGTACTCGTCCCATGGACTTACTTACCGAACGTGATCATTTCCAGACCACAAACATGATGATCTCAAAGACACACTCGTGATCCTTACGGCGATCACAACCCGACCAACTCATGGCCCATGATCCTTACAGCGATCACAACCCGACAAACTCATTACCCGTGATCCTTACGGCGATCACAATCCAACCAATACATGGCCCAACTCAACACGATGGCCTCACTGCCATCCTCAGTACAAAATTAGTGTGCAAATTTATTAAGTGTTGACCCATGGTGTACCCTACTTTCGAGCGTGTCCGTAACCGTGGGCTCGGCTATCGATAGATTAAAACACTCTTCAGAGGTTAGTACACTATACCCACACTATGGAACCCATTGCCTCGCACTCCCATTCGGGTGGACCAATGGCATTCCGATGAAACCATTTCATTGTCATGGCACTCTCCCGGCCACTCCAACTCAGTCCCCATCGGGCTAGTCCTGGGCGGCCCCGTGTCTACCTCCAGACACCTCGACCACCATCGTGGCCACGATCCACTCTGGGACCTGGTACCAAAACTTAACTTAACAACGGGCTCACAAGGTTATGCCTTCCTACCAGGCCAGGGTACAACACGCCCATAACATTCCCTAAATGGAGGCACCGACCAGAGGTACGACAATGAAACGCATTAAGGCCGTCCCATACCGGCAAATGTGGTTGCACTGGGAAAGACTCGTTTCAGTGGTACCATGACCCGGTCAACAACATATTCAAGTTGAGTTACTTATCAGGTTCAACTTAAAGTGAAAATAACCGGTGTCATAATGCCATGCTATGCATCACTTAACACATGCATCACACAACCATGCAAATAACTAAATCAACCACGCTCCCATAGAGCCATGATCAACTCAAGATACTTCTCTGGTTAAGATCAAACCTCACTTAAACCAGAATCATTTCTAGCAATCTCATCATTTTTCATCATGCAAGAATAATAATTAAACTAATTATTAAACTCCATGACAATATCATTTATTCATTACTCCTAACTAAGTTCTTCTTAGCTTATCAACAAGATTTACTTCAAACTTTCTGTAATTCAAACATTTTAACATAACAAGCATCTAACAGAATATAATCATCATATAAATAATTTAAATGCATGAATATTCATAAGTTCAAGTAGGAAAATCACAAATATTGAAGTGGCACTATGAAAATGTTGTTGTAGCTTGCCTTAGTGCTGATGAGGTTCACAAAGCTCCTGGTGATCCTCAAGACAAGCTGGCTCTTCTGAAAATAATCAAAACCACAAAAAGAAAACATCAAGAAACCTTCTGAAAATTACCAGAAAATCTAGACAGAAAGGAATCAATGCATTTGGACAAAGAAACCTTCTGAAAATTACCAGAAAATCTAGACAGAAAGGAATCAAGAAACCTTTTGGGTGCTGTTACATTTTTGGACAAAGAACACAATCCAAAAAGAATCAATGCATTTGGACTTATAGATAAAAAGTTATGGCCATTTGAAGTTTCCTGGATTTACATGAATTTGAAATAAAACTAATCAAACTGGTGTAACATCCTAAATTTTCAATTTGGAATGTTATACATAGATCATCCATGCATATCATATTTTAATTGCATTTCCGCTCCGAAATCCTCGAAACCCTAAGCAACTCAAGGACCCTCGGAGAGAGTTGGGGATTTCCCAATTTTCATATTTGATTTTGTATCAAATAGTGAAACGAGGATTTTTGATTTTAATTTTTTTTTCTCTCCGAAAAATATTTCTTATAAAATAAATAAATGAGAGGAGATAATATGACTTCTGCAAAACAATTGAAATATTTGAGGAAAAATGTTAAAATCATTTGTTTGATTTTATTTGAGTTTATTTGGATTTTATTTGCATTAGAAAAATATGCACATTTCTAAAATTGCATTTTAGGGCCAATAAAATGTTCATCTCATTCTAAATATTTTATTTAGGCGGCGAAAATTTGTTTTGGCATTTTTAGGTTTCTATTTTATTTTCTAGGATTTTATTTCTGTCGGCGAAATTATTTAAAAAAAATTCCCCGCGCCCGACTGGGCCTAAGGCCCAGCCACCGTCGCCGCCGCGCGTGCGCCCGCCCCGCCGCCGCTCGGACCGGAGTCCGAGCCGGACTCCGCCTCCGCCGCGCCTTGCCCCCTCCTCCGAGTC